>NC_051155.1:256264498-256361285 GCF_013339745.2 Dermacentor silvarum
TATGTTAGGTGTAGTGGTGTGTGCATTATGGCATCGTATCTCCTCATGTCGTACTGCTGGCATGTTACAATATATATATATATATATATATATATATATATATATTCGTATCCTTCGCAGTGAACACATGCGTGCTTCTTGTTAGTTACTTTGTATGAGCAGCCAGTCTTCGGCAGAAACTGTCGTCGTCCATGACTGAGTTAATGGCCCCCTGACGTGCCACTTTTCGATGTTAAAGAACAAATAGCTATACACATGAGCGACGGGCTCGCCGTGCACAGCAGGCCACTCTGCATAAGACATAAGGACCATCACATAACCCTCCCTGCTCCAAGCAGCCTCCAATGTAAATTCGTGCATACAAGATACAATAGTCTGAATAAGCGCGCATTATCCCGAGATGAAGTGACGCGATAAGCTAGGCTATAGGAACTGATCACCGCGCTAGCCTCGTTTACGGTATCGAAAGTGACCGCCACTCCGCCATGCTTGAAGACATGTATAACATGCAGTCCGCTATGTGTCGCAACAACGCGAAAAGGTTGGGCCGTATCTTACACGCAAAGCTTGCGCTGCAACTCATTGGAAATATTTGTGGATCAACATGCATGGAGTTGCATGGCTTATGACGTCATTATACTCCAAGCACTAATGCGTTCCAAACGGGCGAAGATATTGCGCTGCCGTGGGTTCTGGAACGTACTAGAACGCGCAGGTATGGTTGATTTTGGAGTCCTTGCGTTTTTCAGTAAATGGACACATAAAGAGTGCGAAAGTCGAGGACACTTCCCTGCAGCCGTATCCCATTCCTCTGGGTCGCAAGACTCGGTGCTTCGTGTAGTTATGGGTAATATTAGCACAAGGGTTCAGTGACTGGACACGCGGGGCTATGACAACAAAGATGGCGGACCTCGGTTGGTTACGGTTGTTGTTGGTTTTCCTCTACCTAGAGATAACACCTCGTCCTCTTTCTTGTTCGCCACGCTTCAGAGCTTCTACATCCGCAGGAGACTGGCTCTGATTAATGTTTTATATCCCTTGCATTTCCGACGCCATAATATTTTGTGCTTGCCCTACGTTAGGCTGTCAGTTTGCTACATCTCCCGAGCTCCTTGTACATGATTATGCACATTTCTCAAGTCCTTTTCAAAATTGATACTCAAATATTTACGTGAAATATTCTTGCCGCATACGAAGTCAAATGCATGCAAAATGTGGCGTAAGTGGTTGAGCCGTGTTGTTGCCGTCAGCTTGCACGGATGCTCATTTGAGTTACTCCGTTGCGTCGTCACAAACGAAGATAAGCGAAGTCCGTTCTGAATACCGCGTGATGAAAGAAACTGAAATTCAGTAAGGCAGCATGCCGGACTATACAACACGATCATCACCTATTCTATCAAAACGTTTGTGCGATAAAATGACGAGACGGCTTGGAGTTTAGCGCTACGAGTAATGTACCAAAGCTGCCCGAGTAGCAGCAGCAGCTGCTGTGGCAAACGCTGCGTGCCACCGACGTCCGCGCGGCGAGAGACCGAGGAAGCAGCAGCGGCCACGAAGGCCGGCGGGCGCGCGAAGCCCAGTGGGGAGAAATACGGGACCGCGCGCCGCCTTCCGAGGTAATGCGGCGTCGCGGCAATGCCCCTCACGCACACACCTGGCGGCAGAAGTCAGCGCGGTTGAGGTGTCCTCTACTGAGAGACAGTTATCGCGTTGCACTTAACAACCTTCCGCCCTTTCAACAAGATCTCCTTTTTTACCCTTGCGCCCGCTCTTCTCCGTCGAGGCACGCTCGTGACGTGGCGTCGCAGCCAATGGGAATTTACCTGCTGCTACGGACGACAGACGACGGCTGTTTCGCTCAATAGGCCATTTGACGCTTTCGCATCAAAAAGAACAAAAATAGGGGGGGGGGGGGTTGATTTTCACGTTCGTTACATACCAGTCGGTAATAACAACCGAAAGCGATTCGTCCCTTAGTTGTCTTGGGTCTTAGGAGGATAGTCAATCTTATTCATCATCAGCCTATTTTTATGTCCACTGCAGGGCGAAGGCCTCTCCCTGCGATCTCCAATTGCCCCTGTCTTGCGCTAGCTGATTTCAACTGCGCCTGCAAATTTCCTAACTTCATCACCCCACCTAGTTTCCTGCCGTCCTCGACTGCGCTTCCCTTCTCTTGGCACCATTCTGTGACTCTAATGGTCGGCCGGTTTTTCATCCTACGCATTCATTTTGTATGCGTAGGCAGAAGCATTGTATAACATGACAAAGGTAATGTTCAATAGCATGGCAAGGGAACAAGAATTCAGGATCGCCAGTCAGCTTCTAGAGTGGTAAAGGAGTACTGTTTATCTAGGTCAATTACTCCAGGGGACCCTGGTCATGAGAAGGAAATTCACAGACGAATAAAAATGGGTTGGAGTGCATATGGCAGGCATTGTCAAATCTGGCTGATCCTATTACTCGGTGCATTTCATCTAGCGGATTCAAGTGCGTTCAATGTAGATTCGAGCAATATGTGCAAGGGTAAACGCCAGCACTGATGCCAAGTGAGCGCTACCTCAAGAACTGCCACGAATGCTAAGGAGACAGCTGCTCGTTACACATGCGAATACGCACCTTCGAGAGCGTACGCGCAGTATACACACAACAACGCGGGAAGCCACGACCTCGGACGCTGCTTACCTTCGCTCGAACCAAGTGCTGGGGAACGGCTGCGCTCCGCGCACCTGCGTGCCGTTGATTGATGGCCCGCGACGCCCGCGGCTGCGCCGTCGGACAGGCGTTGACTACGACGCAAGGAAGAGGTGTACAAGAAAGGAACGCACCTCCGTGGCAGTCTGGGAAATATCCTAGAAAACGCGAGGGATTGCCCTTATACGGAGATCGATGCGAGGAGATGTTATAGGCGCTATATTTGCGCACGTCAATATAGAATATTCGACGCAGTATCTCCCTACACCGCCTAAACTTAGTGAGAATATATTGCTGTTTTAAAGGAGTCACTACAAAGAAAATAATAAGCCAAGCTAGATTGAGATCCTAGACGTCTATCACCGTTTTCTGGGTCCCAATAGATCATTTTATTGCTTAGAAAAGTATCTCTGAAGGTACGCCGCGCTCCTCAATTTGAACTGCCTGCGCCAAAACGGACAAGTTGACGTAGTCTTGAGGAAACTATTGTTTCTGCATTTGGGTCTTGCATGCCAGTTTTCCATAAGCTCCATAAGATATCGACACTGTGATAATTTAGATCGAATGCTTTCTGCAAACTTTCTAAGAAAATCCCAGAACAGAGTAGCATCTGTACCGTCAATATGCTTAATACAGTCAATGAAGTCGTGCTCACTAGTTTTAGGCAGGTTACAAAGGTGACTCAATCTACCAAACGAAAATATCCTTTTTCTGAGGTAAGTTTTAATTGGCAAAGTTTCAGCGTGTAATATAAACATTAGATTACCAAGACATCATGCACTTGCAAGAGGTGGCAAACCACCGCATTGCCATTTGATAATCTTTTTTTGCGAATTACTCTCAGCCACCCTTCCACTGGTACATCTATGGATAATGCCGACCCTGAAGAGGGCGATTGCGCCAGCAGCTGTCATGATTGGGCAACGCTCGCTCAACATATATACTGGATAGAGCTGTCTGGTGTATGCGCCTTGTTCTAGCGCGTCGCCTTCTCAGTTGCAGATAAAGTCCTAAATTAACTTTCTTTTTCTACATCTACTGACAATTGAGCGCGTCTGCTTCATCTTCATCAGTCTTCAAGCGCTCAGCTTTCCCACGTTTTAAGATGGTGAAAAAGCAACAGTTACCGAATTCAGATAACGTGCACGGCAAGCCTCAAATACGCGCAGGCGTGCCTGCTCCACACCGGTCTTGGCTTGTTACTCGATGGCGCTAACATCGTCTTGTTTTCTTCAAGGATAGTTTGAGAATGGGCTGTTCCAAGTATAAATTAAAAAGCCCAACGAATCGAGCAGTTAGAAGCTTGTTTTAGTAGAGGCCAGTGCACGGCTAAGTCCAGTTAAGTAGGAGGCGGAAGAAAAGCCGGCCGGCTCTTTCCAATTTACCACCGGGAGGCGCAAATTCCACAAACAAATACGATTTGCACTTTTCTTGTTTTTTTTTTTGCTCTTTGAAAGGAGACTGTGTGCTCGCACCCGTCGAATGTTCACTCGAACAAACACCACAGGAATCTTATTACGGCTTATTATGTACGTGCATTGTGTTTTGCCAGCCCATCGCGTCACTGCTTCGCGTTACGGGCAAAACATTTTTTTTTCGAAGCTTTAAAAACACATTGTGAAGTATTAATAAGCAAACTTACAAAATACGGTGCTCAAAAATGATGAGGTTGTATGTACCAAACCACAATCTGATTATGGACCACGCTGTAGTGGGGGACTCCGGAATAATAATTTGGACCACCTGGGGTTCTGTAACATGCACCTAAATCTAAGTACACGGGTGTTTTCGCATTTCGCCCCCATCGAAATACGGAAAATGTTGTGTTCAAAAATACAATGGTCCTTAAGTTGCCGAAGGTCTATAGACCTGCATAAACTTAATGGCCACTTCATTTTGATAAGTAAGGACCGCAGTATTTTAATAAGTATACTTATCAAATGCGATCACATAAATAAGTGGACCGGCTTATGTCCTAATAAAGAATATAGGAGTATCTTAGGGTTCAATGCTTTGGCATCTGTTGTTCACAAGTTGTGTAAACGATTCTCGTTCTATAACGTGCTATTCCAAGCCAATGATGTGTGCATCTGACGGTGCTGTTGGCACTAATCACATCAATGTAAACCGACACGGGTTGGCAATGTCGCTTCGATCAATGGCCACGTTAGTTTCATGTCCAAAACGTATTCAATGCAGTCTACGCATTATTCGGCAATCACACGGAAGAAATTTTAGCCGCGATTGTAGCACGGTCATCAGACGTTCAATGATGGTTGCAGACTGCGAGCGGCGAAAACGCACCGGAAATGATTCTTGGGGTTTGCAGCTAAGTGCCTTTTCGAGTGTACACGCAGGCCTTCCTGTTGCCCTTATTGAAACCATGCCACAGCGTTTACCACGAAGTTCTGGGATCCGTTCGTGAAAGGCCTACATGAGCGCACCTGAGGGCGCCTGAAATAATTTAACTATACAATAATCGCATGCGTGAAGCCTCCTCACTGCATAGGTGGAACACGTTGTGTACGCCGGGAAAGGAACTTGTTATTTCCTTCGAGCGCAAGAAACACGCCCCTTTATTTAGTTTACGCTGAACTCTAAAAAAAAGTAGTGTTCACCTGAAATTCTATGCCAAGTGGTATCACCGGCCAGTGCGGAAACGATGTGCACGTTCACTAACTACACTTGAGAGGAAATAGCCGAGACATTTCGGAGCGCGGCCTTTTCCGCATTCTCTTCCGCGGCATTTGGTGCTTCGTGACCGGCTTTGCTCGCAAATGGACGGGTGTCGCGCCACTACGCGTTTCTTTGACGCACAGCTTCCCTTACGGATCACGCGTCTCTGAATGCCTGCAGTAAGCTTGCAGAGGCAGCTCGGTGTCACGTCTGGAACAAGCATAGGGCTCTGTAGCAGCCCACAAGGTCTCCACAATAGTTTATTATGAAAACGAGATATGCTTCAGGAGGGTGACAATGATTTGCTTATAAAGCCTCAAAGGGACACTAACGGCAAATGTTAACTAAAGCTAAAGGGATAGATGACGTCCAAGGCGTAAATACTGTCGCGAACAAAGCTTTATTACTCGATGAATTTATGCAGGACACGATTTGCGACTCACCCGGGGCATTCAAATACTAGCTCGATGACGCAGGCACTCCTCAGTATAATTCTGTCACTGGCACTCAACCGCTAGTTATAAAAACTATCACTGTCTTGCACTCTGTCACGTTCACGTTCCTACAGTCACGTCTGTTATCTGTCACGTTCAGGCTCTTACAGACGAGATCGTACCTCACCCCCAGAGCGCTCAATCGTATAGATTCCAACTTCCCGCAATCGTGCTCCAAATGTGGGCACGAGTACTGCTCTTTCGATCATATTCTCTGGCTGTGCCCGTTCAACGCGGGCTCTGGTCTTCACGACAAGTCCAAGTGGGACGCCCTACTGCAAAGTGCGGACTTTACGCATCAACGACAGGCCGTCCAGAGGGCCCGCGACATCGCCGAGAGCCACCAGCTCCCGGTTCCGTCATGGGCGGAGCCACCAACATGATGGGGGTGCCTTCTGCTCCCCCAATCTTTTTATTGCGATAGCAATTATATGGACACTTCAACCGGATTTCTGCCCTCGGCGTCGCCGTCGCCGTCGTCGTCGCTGTCGCCGTGAGGTTCCGTATAGATTCCAAGGGCGATGAAATCGTCGCCGCGCGCCGTATGCGCGAGCGAAAGCGCGCGGGGGACGCGTGCTATCACGGAGGGCGAACTACCCCGCGCGCTATCACGGAGAGCGAACGCACGCACGGCGGAAAGGAAACGCGACCGTCGCGCGAAAGGCCGAGGGGGGGGGGGGGTATGGGAGGGAGGCGGGGCGGCGCTGTGCTCCAGGCACCAAAGGCGTATCTTGCCACTCAATCTCCCACGCGAAAGCAACAAAGCGGGAAGGCAGCGCGGGAAGGAGGGGGGGGGGGGGGGGGCAGCTGGTCCTCTGCCAACTTCTCCTCTGCACAACTTGCCCTGCGTTGGCGGTCGCCCGCACCGTCTCTTATCTCCACACAGCTCTGACCTTTGTTTGCGCTGTGCATTCACCGCTCAGTTTCCGTTGAAGCGATAGACCGCGCGAGCCTTCGCCCGCTGCGGCGTTTTGACAGTCGTTGTCTGCGGTCATTCAGTGTGATCTATTCATGTTTGCTTGTGCACGCTGACGCCACGATTGTTAATTCAGTTAGTAAGCGAATGTGTTCAAGTTTATGTAGCCGATAAAACCACTATCCCTACTCCGAATAATTCGCTACTAATTTGCTATCGCAATCGATGCTTCGCATTTCGGGCGAAACTGCGACATTTTTTCCTCAGGACCTTTCAATAAATTTCTTGTCAACTGTCAACTGTATTGCACTCTAAGACGGAAGGAATTGCTACTTGTCAAGTTCTGCGCGATTCCTGGAAAAAAAATGTCCGCCACCATTCCACCGTGGGAAAGTGGATGTAGGGCGAAGCTGTCGCCGACGTCACCACAAGGCGTCTTGCTTTGATGTCGATTACGGTCGCTCTGCGCGACCGATGCAACAGACAGAGCGCCCACTCGTCAAGGACAGATGCACTGTGTAAAGTACGACTTACACACAACCTGCAGGCATGATGGCATCGGATTGTAATTTGAACATACCAGAAAACATCATTCTTTTACGCGGAAGCTCAAGCTTACACTAGCTCTGGAGACAATTTTTATTTGTCAGCGCGACGGTGTACACGCTCGGACAGAAAGAAAAATTTGCGGGGTAGCCATATACAGCTTCGCTCTAAATATGATTCATTGAAGTTACGCTTGACAACGACGCGGGCGATCGAAAGGTTTCGTTTTCGCTCGACTCTGCGCTGCCCGCGTTATCGCGTTGTGCTGCGCTGGGCTCGCGAAAATCACACAAACTGCAAGGAAGCCGAGAAGTCCACGTAATGATGCCCGGACGACCCGCGGCACTTGACCAAGAGCGAATCCAACTCTCTCCCTTGGCTCGGTTTCCCCGTGCTTGCGTTTTGCGCAAAAAACTGTATACAGTTTTTGCAACCGAGCCAAGATAGAGCGCCGTTTGTCGGGCGCCGTCTTACACACTGACGGCAGTAAATGGCGGTGATGGCGCATGCAACGTCACCACTACTCGTTCGGGGGCGGGCGATTTGAATTGCGCTAAAGGTAGCCCTTGAGCCGTGATTTTCTCTTACACTACTCAGTCTTTTCTTGGCACGAAACAAGCGCTGCGAGGTTTCTGGAATGGTATTTGAACAGTCCACGTTGACTTAATCTTTGCCTTTAGTATCCCTTTAAGCCATGAGAATACCAGGCAAAACACGTAAAGAGGATGACACACAAGAAGATGCACTAACAAGCGACTAATTTATTCAAGCTGATCGCGTCAAAATGTATATCTGAAACTGAAGATGCTTTAGTGATATCGCTCTTTAGCACCTAAATGTATTTCGTAGATGATAAGTTGCCGCTTTGGTCAACAATATTTAGCGCAAAGCAACTAGCCACTCGAGGCTTCGCTAATTTCGGGGTTTTATATCAACAAGCTGGTGCTCTAACCTCGGTATTACTGCTAAGTGAACATTGACTGGCTTCTCAATACGAATATGTGCATCAAGTCGTTAACTAAAGAGGTAATTAGTTGTAATGAACCAGTAATAACTTTTATTGGCCTGAATTTTTTTGTCCCGCAATATTTATTCCGCAACAGTTAAAATTATGCCCCGCGATCACAGTCTAGCAATCCAGCTATTTTTGATAATTATGAACAGTCGCTGCCGCGACACACTGGTACTGCGGCGCTTTTGATGTACGATAAGCCGAGCAGTTTCATGCCTCCGTGTTGCATCACCCTGTTTATCGTTGCCATCAGTAGATCTCTACAGTTTTGCTTCTCTGCTTTACTCTTTTGACTGTACATGCGTACTTTGCCATTATACAGAGTTACCGACCTGCACAAGCTCTCTCTGTTCTGTTCGCCTCATCCTCACAGGACAAGATACTAAATCTTCAGACGAGGTCGCGGGATCGAATCCTGGCATCGACGGCCGCATTTCGATGGGGGCGAAATGCAGAAAACAACCGTGTTTTTAGGTTTAGGTGCACGTTAAAGAACCCCAGGTGGTCCAAATTATTCCTGAGTCCCGCACTACGGCGTGCCTAATAATAAGATGGTGGTTTTAGCTCATAAAACCCCATAATTTAATTTTTAATCTGCGCTCGGATGCGAACGCGGACAGCTGAGCTGACATAAGATAGCGTGAACTTACCATAAATTTGAACTTGCCTACCTCTTCACCTGATAAAATGAGGTTTATGCTCACTCAGACGGCATTGTATATGTTTGCGTCTGTTGGTAATTTCACCTAGTCGCAAATAATCCTCGAACGGGGATTCGGGGGTAAGCTCTGGACTACAACTTTTCTCTTTCCGCTCAATGTGGCGTACCAATTCTAGCTACACTTATCAATGAAGGGGCGTTTCAGCCTAATGCGCACTCGCCGAATGGTAAGGTATTGCACAAGTGAAAATTCAGATATTTTCACAAATCGTACAAAATATTACAAACATGGTTTGAATTGCGGAGACCTACCAACTTGGTGTAATCTGAAATGTCAGATTTTATATGGATACTATAGTCAGATTATATATAGGCTCTCCTAACTATCATACACCAAGATTTAAAACTATGCAAATGCCACGTAGCTGGATAGAACCAAGGTAATGTCTGCCGCCGCTTGGAGATACTAACATTATTTTTTTTGTATTCCGCTTAATTACGTAATTAGTCTTAATCAAATAATCAACTTCTCAAATATTATAATTAGGTGAAAAGGGTGAATGAGAAAATTGTAGAGCAACACGAAAAACTGCCGATACAGCTTTCCGTTGCTCAATACGTGCAACGTAAAAGTGCTTTTCCGAGCGTGGAAGAAGCCCGCGAATACACGCCAAGTGCCTCGAGAGGCCAGTCGCGCGCCAAGCAAATCTGCTCGGCGCGACGGTCCTGGGGCACGAGGGTTCCCACAAGATGAAGAATAGGGAAAAATCTAGTAGTTGCTTGCGCGGCTGTATAGTACGCGTATGTCAAGAAAGGCAGCACCACATGCCAGTGCGGTCGGAGGCTATGTACATCGACAGCACGTGACAGACAGTGCGGTTAAAGCGATCCGTCAGCCCCCTAGTTTGGGGATGATAGCTTGTATAGTGGTTCGTGAATAGCAATCCATTCAGTCAGAAGCGCCTGGACGATTTGAGAAAGAAACACCCAAGCTCGTTCACTGTAAGGAGCTCGCGTGGCACGCCGTGGCGAAGAATGAGGCTCCACAAGAGCAACGTCACGAGGCAGCAGCGGCTGGCAAAGCGGCAGCTTCGGCATATCGAGTGAAATAGTCAACAACTACAATATCCCTATAGTCAGCGAAGTGCTCGAGATGGCCCTGAGGAGGAAGTCGCTGAGGGCATAGCTAGAACATCGATCTGCGGAGCTATCCAAGGACGCTGTTTGCAAGGCATATCGGTGGCATTGATGTTCGCATACGGTGAAACAAAGAAGAGCAAACGTCATGAGAGTGCGCGCGAGCGGGCAAGTGCGTCAGCGTTAGCACGCTTGCGTCCTGAGCGCGGCAAATGACGCGAATGTTCGCAAGCGAAGCTCCCAACCTTCAAGACGACCCGAAACATCCTTCGATGAAGCCAGCCATCAGAGTAAATGATGGTCGGTAATCACACCGAAGAGATGACTAAACGTAAAGGCGAAATTTATGTTAAGCCCAAACAATGGCCAAACATTCTACTTCTGTAACCGAGTACGTACTTGCAACCGGCCTTATATTGGGAGAGCACGGCTCACACACGCAACTACGTACTGGGAAGAGCCAGGCTTGCGTTGGGCAAGTACAGCTTCAAGTCTAACACCACTGGCATCCGCATGTACCTCGATAACGCGCATAAAACGACGTGCACTGAGGTCGAAGTGGCGCAGAATGGGCGATGTAGTCAGGAGATGGTGTAATAACGTCGCGAAAGCCTCATCACATGCCTGCGACCACTTTGAGAGGTGTCCCTCACCGGTCGGCAGCTTGGTCAGTGTTGCGATTATGGAAGCCAAGTTCTCCACAAAGTGGCGAAAACAAGAGTACAGGCCGACGAAGTTGCGAAGAACTCTGACTGTAGACGGCTTCGGGAATTCAGGAGCAGCACGAAGCCTCTCGGGGTCATGGAGGACGCCGTCCTTTGAGACGACATGGCCTAGTTTGGAAAGCGTGCGAGCCCCAATGTGACACTTGTTGATGTTAAGCAGAAAGCGTGCGAGACAGCACAAAGCTTCCTGGAGACTATGGCTGTCAAAATCAGGGGGGGGGGGGGGGGGGGGGACACCATCCAAGTACCAGAAGTATGTTTTGCACTTTAACGTACGTAAGACGCTCTCCATCATCCTCCCAATTGTTGCTGACGCATTACCGAGGCCGAAGGGCATAACATTGAATTCGTATAGACCATCTGGATTTACTATAGATGTTTCGGGGGGAACGAATGGGGCCATAGGAACCTGCCAATAACCAGATCTTAAGTCTAGTGATGGCAATAATTCAGCGCCTTGCCGACAACCTAGAGCATCATCGATACGCGGTAAAGAACAAACGTATTTGCGCGAGATTTTGTTTAGGCGACGATAATCGACGCATAATCGAATTGAGCCATCTATTTTCTTAACAAGGACAACAGGTGATGATTACGGACTGCAGGATGGCTGAATGACGCCATGTTGGAGCATGTCGTCTACTTTTTCGGTGATCACACGACGCTCAGCAGGAAACACGTGGTATGTTCGCTGTCGTACGGTGTGTGATTCGGTGTCAATATGCAATATAGCAATTATATGGACACTTCAACTGGATTCCTGCCGTCGGCGTCGTCGTCGCCGTCGCCATCGCCGTCGCCGTCAGGTTCCCTATAGATAAAATCTTCGCCGCGCGCCGTATGCCCGAGCGGAAGCGTGTGGGGACGCGCGCTATCACGGAGAGCGAACGCACTCAATCTCCCACGCGCAAGTAAGGAAGCGGGAAGCCAGCGCCGGAGGGAGCTGGGGGGGGGGGGGGGGGGGGCGCACTTCTACTCGGCCAGCAACCGCGCTCGTCGCTCGCTCGCACCGTCGCTTATCTCCACACGGCTCTGACCTTTATGCGCCGTGCATTCGCCGCTCAGTTTCCGTTGAAGCGATAGACCGCACGTATCTTCGCCCGCTGCTTGCTGCCAGCGTTTTGACAGTCGTTGTCTGCAGTCATTCAGTGTGATCTATTCATGTTTGTTTGTGCGCGCTCACACCACGCTTGTTCATTCAGTTAGTAATAGTCGGGCCACATTTTCCAACGCACGCTACACATGCAATGCTGCCCGGATCGGCAGTGCAGCGCTACAGGTGTGTCCCTTCGCACGCGCTGCCCACGGGAAACGCTTCTCATGGACACCACCGTTTCACACGCGCCTTCTCGTGGTCATCGAGTCTCTCTTCATGTCGGTCTACTTACGGCGCAGCACACCTGCTTACTTAATCAGCTCATGTTTACTACAATTCATATTGCTACCAAAGCCGCTCACCTTACTTCGTATGAAATTGCTGTGTTGCTATCGCATTCATTGCTTCGCCCTTAGGGCGAAACTGTGGCATTTTTTCACAGCGACGCTGTCATAGGCTAGGTTCCAGGCGATCGCGTCGTCCGGCAACGAAAGATAGATAGACTGGACGTAGATCAACAATTTTTGGCTCCATGTGCGTGGTGGTTTCCCGCCAGTTGTGCCTTAGCACAGGTGTCAAAACGGATGATGGTATGCGCACTCTTGGCTCTGTTTGCAGACTATCGAGAGAATTCGATTCTCCTACGCCGTTACGCAAGTTGTACAAAACAATCTGTCTTCCTCATCTCGAATACGCGTTGCTCGTCTGGAACGGCATTTCTAGATCCAACAGTGACATTATAGATTGGGCCGAGGAAAAGTTTACAAGCACATATCATCCCCACTTTGCTAATACGGATGCTAGACCTTGCTCTAGCACTGTTGGATTATTGTCATTGCCCTTACTTCGATGCCGTCGTAATCGTGCTGATCTTCTGTTTCTTTTCAAACTCCTTCATGGTATCCTCATGTGCCCCGAACTCCTCAGTTGTATCATTCATCAATACTTCTTTTTTGAGTGAGTTGGTACATCTTGAAACTTTTGGGTAACAGCGCAAACAGACGACCACAAGAAGGGAGACACGTACACACAAGCGCTGACTAACAACTGGTTTTATTGGGAAGGATAGCACACCTTATATATGCCAGGGTGAAGCAAGGGAGAGGGGAAAAAACATAACAAGGTATACTCGTGCCAACAGCGCAAGCGCAAAGCAGCCAACCAAGCGCAACAAGACTCAAACTACTTTGTACTTTTTGTACCGTACTTTGTTGAATGACGTAGTATCTTTTTTTAAGAGCAGCAACCTGATGCTTACGCAAGCTGATAAAGAGGGGGGGGGGGGGGGGGGGGGTTCGCCGTTTTACCCAAGGGAATTTACAATGAAAAAGCGTTGACAGCAGTTAATAAGAACTTTGTCCCCGTGAATAAATGTGAAGTGCGCGTTAAAATCAAGTTTCTCGAGTTTTGTAAGCAGTTAGACCTCGGCAGGCTTGCCAGGGACATTTCTAACAGCAGAGAAAACAGCTTGAGGGTTTTTTTCACAGCCACGACACATAAGCCCGAAGTTCCATTTAGGACTATTGTTAGTGAAGAGGGATAGTGGCAGAAGTGTGTTAGCCAGTTTTTGTTAAAGAAGCTCAAGACGCTTGTTGTGAACGACCCATTTCTTGTCAAAAAATCTGCTGCAGTAGCACAGTCTTTAGAGGGAAACGATCATGTTGGTTTCGGTTTTTCTGTAGACGTGCAGGACTTGTTTTATTCTGTCCCGCAGAATCAATTGTTAAAATAAATTATGGGGTTTAACGTGCCAAAACCACGATCTGATTATGAGGCACGCCGTAGTGGGGGACTCCGGAAATTTGGACCACCTGGGGTTCTTTAACGTGCACCTAAATCTAAGTACACGGGTGTTTTCGCATGGTGGTGGTGGTGGTGGTGGTGGTGGATTGTAGCAACAGGCGGGTTTAGCCTGGCGATCAAGGCCGGCAATTGCTCCGCCTGAGCGTCTCTTACAATATCGCTGAATGGTTTCACCATATGTCCATCAAACCAGTCTCTGTCAAGAATTCCATAAGGAGACGTGAAGTTTCTCTGCGGGCTATAACTGATCCCTCGGGAAATACAAGGTGTTGCAGGCACGCATGCGGAAGGTCCTTTTTTTGTAGATTCTCCAGGAGAGCGTCCCTTTCAACTTGGAATTGCTGGCATTTCGCCCCCATCGAAATGCGGCCGCCGTGGCCGGGATTCGATCCCGCGACCTCGTGCTCAGCAGCCCAACACCATAGCCACTGAGCAACCACGGCGGGTAGAATCAATTGTTAGTGTGTGTCAAAGAGAACATTCAAGATAATAGTGACGTATCCTTCCAGAACACCGCCGGTGTGTCAATTGATAATTTTCTGTCTTTATTGCAGTTTTACCTGAACTCTACTTTCATTGTATTTGACGATCAACCGTTTCTGCAGCGCGATGGCATCTGCATAGGGTCTTGCGTAGCCCCTATTCTTTGTGATATTTTTCTGGCCAAGGTGGACGACACACTAGAACAGGTGTTTAATGGGGGGCCGGTTTTAAAAACTTTTATGTGTGTTGACGATTTTTTAGTGCTTTTAAAAAAGCAGTCCGCCTCCACCTACTCCTCTATTGTAGGTGAAGTTTTATCTTCTTTTAGCAAACATGGACGAGGGTTGCGTTTCACCCATGAACTCCCGGACTCTTCTATTTTACAGTTTTTAGACCTTAAGATCACGTTCTGTGATGAACACGTTTGCTGGGGATACTACCCACGGGCTAAGAAGGAACTGCTGCCTTATGACTCTGCACATTCCAAGACAATTAAGAGAGGAATAACGGTGATGTGTATGGAATCGGCTCTCCAAAACTCGTGCCCACATCAGATGACGGCCAGTTTTAATAATCAGGTAAGCCGTCTTTTGGCTGCAGGGTTCCCCGTCTCGGTCTTGACCGCCGTTTCTGAAACCCTCCTTCAAAAATTCAAGCGTGGAACGGGAAGTACAACGGCGGAGGACCACCGGAAGGCACATAGACCTGAGGTGGTCCCTTACATCCGTAAACTCTCCCACAATCTCAAGAAGGTGGCAAGTAGGCACGGCGTGCCAATTTGTTTTTCTGCCCCGAATAAGCTGGGAAAGTTGTGCCCACGTATCTGCAACACCAGTAAACGTGGATGCCAGAAGAACCACCAATCGCCGTTCGTTAAATGTTCCACTGGAGTGGTGTATTGCATTCCCATGTCATGTGGGATGTTTTACGTCGGCGAAACTGGTCGCTGTGTCAATGACCGTTTAGCGGAACACGCTCTAAAACTTAAAAAGCGAGATGACAAATACGCACACATAGTTGCGCACATTAGCAAGTGTACTGATTGTGAGGCCCGGTTAAAAGAGACGACGATTCTAGGAAAGACCGCGCGCATCAGTTTAGAGGCCCAAACCACATGAGGAAGTTCGGTACCCCTTCCCTTGCTCTCTTTGATGCTGAATTTGATCTTCTCGATGCGGCTATCGGGGGTTCAGATTGGAAATAAAAATGATTGTTTGCGTCTTGTTGCGCTTGCTTGGCTCCTTTGCGCTTGCGCTGTTGGCACGAGTATACCTTGTTATGTTTTTTCCCCTCTCCCTTGCTTCACCCTGGCATATATAAGGTGTGCTATCCTTGCCAATAAAACCAGTTGTTAGTCAGCGCTTGTGTGTACGTGTCTCCCTTCTTGTGGTCGTCTGTTTGCGCTGTTACCCAAAAGTTTCAAGATGTATCATGTTCCGTATTCCGCGCAAGATCACCAGAGAACATAGACCTTAATTCCCATGTTCCTGCCTGTCATGAACAACACTCAACCGTCCACAGAATAGAAAGTCTTTATAACGCCCAATTTTATGATGTTGATATTTTTCAAAAGTCGATGTCATTGTCCTGCTCCGAGCTTTGCGTAGTTGTGGCATAGTTCGACATATTGTTCACTTGCCCTTCTCCTCCTTTTCAATGCGAAGCATTTCTTGGCGAACATTTGCTACTTTGACAGTATCTATCTATCTATCTATCTATCTATCTATCTATCTATCTATCTATCTATCTATCTATCTATCTATCTATCTATCTATCTATCTAGTCACCTACGGGGAGGAAGAAGAAGTGATCGTAGAGAGCAGCTTCAGTTTCGAGCTCTTTGTGTTTTGTATTCTACCTTCGGTGATTTCTGCAATCAGAGGCAAGAACACTGGGGGACGTGGTCCTCTACAATGGGGGACCCGAACCCCGCCCAGCAATTCGATCCTGAACGACCACTTCGTTATGCATCCGACGTGAGTGACCGCTTCGACCCCAGCATGGTCCCGCTTGAGTCATCTGATGGCTCTCAACTGTAGATATGGGCTCGGACAGTGATTTTACCTTGCTGTCAAGCAGACGTCTGAAGAGGAAGATAAGAAGGACATCACCGAACAATCGTCAGGCGACGAAAAAGGCAAGTGACAAGCGGTCATATACTATCGCGTACGTACCAACCACGACAGCGTACAACATCAACTCACTGAATAGGCAGAGCCTGTCGGAATATGTTGATCGAACCGCCCCTAGTCAAGTGGAAGAAATACGTATAAACGATCGAAGGAATATACTTACGGTGGAAGTCAATACGCAGACCAATCTGGAAACACTGAAAGCAATCACTCAGTTGGGAAGCATCCCCGTTCGCACATTCCCCACATATGGCAAGGAAGCGACAACAGGCGTCATCTACGACGTGGACATTGAGATTACAGACGCTGACCTCGCGAAGCTGCAGTCATCGTCGGCTCCTGTGCTCAGCTTTCACCGTTTTGGACGGTCACGATGTGTGAAACTAGTATTTCAATCAGAAACTTTGCCTACACATGTCAAGGTTGGATATGTGAGGCATTCGGTACGCCCTTACGTGCCGAGGGTTTTACAGTGTCATAAGTGTATGAAACTTGGACATGTCAGTGCAGTTTGCAGGGGTGCAAACGTTGTGGTGGACCTCATGGCGACAGCAATTGCAACGTTGCTGTAAAGTGTCCAAATTGTTCTGGTGCCCCCGACGCAACCTCAAAAGAATGCCCAAAGATCAGGAATGAAATCGGTATTCTGAAGAAGACGGTTCGAGACCATTCCACACACAGGGAAGTGGCAAAGGCTATCCACCGCCGCAGACGCCGTTCACGGCACCGACATCAACGGGACCACAGCGTTCCTCGCGTAGAAGGATCGATTACTCAAGTGCAGCCTCCACCACTTCCTCGTGCGAGGAATGAAGACACACGTGCCCCAAAGCCGTTATATTCTACGAAAGTGCAAGGCGACTCGTCATCGACCCCAAACACAGCGGAGGCTCAGTGGCCCTCGTTACCTTCAAGGCCTGCGGAAACGCCCTTATGTACCGCTCCTACACGTAATGAAGAGATTGAAAGGACGGACGATGTTGACGTCCAGAGTATGCTGGAAAATTTGATGGGCTCAATGCGCAGGATTCTTTCCAGCCTAAATACCCCGGCTGCTAAGGCTGCCGTACAGCTATGTGAAGTATTGGAACCACTTCTAGTGGTTCTTCACTAAACAAGTACGACGATAATGTTTGAAGAATGGATGCGACAATCACTTGTTATGCAATGGAATGCTCTAGGTTTACGTGGTCGTTTGTCGGATTTCCGACAGCGGGTATTTAAGCACCAATTTCTAGTTATTGTTATCTGTGAACCTAATATGGATTCTTCTTTCCGTATTTCTGGATATGTCCAGATAATATCTTGTAACGACCAAACCTCAAGCAAAGTATTAGTTTGTGTACGTCATGATCTGTTATACTTCAGACATGACGTCCTATCGCATAGTACTAACGATTACGTATGCCTTACCATAAAGCACAGATGGCGCACGTTCTCAGTGATTGGAGGATACATCCATCCAAGAGCGAGGATTGATTGCTCGCACCTGATGTCCATGCTGCAAGCATCGCTAGGTTCACATATTGTGATTGGTGATTTTAACGCACACCATCCCCTCTGGGGTAGCACTATGACGAATACTCGTGGCCAAAATTTGGCCGACTTTATGCGTAGTCAGGGACTAAATGTGTTCAATGACGGATCTCCTACATTTATTCGTGGCACATCCTACAGCAGTTGTCTCGACCTAACGTTTGTGTCAAGGAGCCTTCTGTCCTCAGCAAGCTGGTCGATGGATGTAGAGACTCACGGTAGTGACCACATCCCAACTTATGTTCAATTTAGCTGGATTCGCCCCTCAGCCTCACGTTGCATCCGTCAAACAGACTGGACTTTATTTAAGACGTCTGTCGATGCCGGCTGTCAGAGTCTGACATCTCCATCCACAATAGAGGACATCACTGCGTCTACCCTGCGGGACAAAACCAGAGAAGTTAGCGTACCGAGACACAGATCATCGGTTGACACACAATATGAGGCCCTTCGTGCAATCCGTTGCCGCGCGGAACGGCGATACAGAAGAACAAAGTCACCGTTAGATCTTTCGAACTGTCGCCGAACTCAACAACATGTTCGTCGTCATCTCGACAAGCTTGACAGACAGTGGTGGAGGGCATTCTGTGGATCCCTAGACCCAAGACAACCTCTATCCAAGATCTGGCGGGTCACACGAAGTCATCAGACAACTCCTCAACAAAAATACACATTCCGTGCCGTCGCTCTACATCAACGCCGGACCGAATTGGAGGTAGCAGAGGACTACTGTAAACTTATTGTGGGCACGTATAATGCAGTTAGTTCATCGCTTGTCACCATCGCGCCCCCATCACCTGATGAGCGACTCGAAGTACCTTTCACGATGCAAGAGCTTGACGCTGCAATTTCTGTTTCCCGACGCTCATCGGCACCAGGACCTGACGGAATCACGTACGCTGCACTCCGCCATCTTGGTACAGAAGCACGGCGTATCGTTCCATCTTTTTATAATGCCACGTGGGAGTCAGGAAATGTTCCAGATAGTTGGAAATGCAGTCGCAATGTAGCATTACTTAAACTGGAGAAGTGCCCTAACGAGCTTTCCTACTATAGACCGATCGCCTTAGCCAGTTGCGTCGGCAAAGTGATGGAAAGAATGGTTTTGTCAAGGATGAAGTGGTTCCTAGAGAGCAATCATTGCTTTCCTGATTTTATGAATGGATTCAGAAGAGGCCGTTCATCAATCGACGGTGTTATCGACTTGGTTTCCACTGTTGAACAGTAAAGAAGTCGCTGCTGGTTAGTTGGAGCTGTTTTCCTGGATATTAAAGGTGCATACGACAATGTTCTCCATTAGGCAATCCTTAATGCACTGGAAGATTTAGACGTCTGTGGCCGGCTATATGCATGGATACTTAGCTATCTCAGTGGCCGTACCGTGTATATGTCGACAAGTGATGGCGACAGCGGCCAGTACGATATCCAACGAGGTGTTCCACAAGGGGGAGTTCTCAGTCCAACTCTCTTCAATATTACACTGATTGGCCTTGCATCTGAACTTCCTAACACGGTAAAGATTAGGGCATATGCAGACGACATATGCATATGGGCATCTGGAGCTACCCGTCCCCAAATGCGTGCTAGACTCCAACGTGCAGTGACAATCACAGCTAAATATTTGTGGCGTCAAGGCCTTCAGCTCTCAACAGCAAAATGTTCCGTGATTGCATTCACGCGAACACGAATGACAAGGTATCCCATAATTGTTAATGGAACAGCGATACCTGCAGTAACGCACCACAGATTCCTTGGCGTAATCATAGACCGCGGATTACCTTGGTCAAGACACATCGCTGCAATGAAGTCAAAGCTGAGGAGTTTCGTTCACGTCCTTCGCGTCGTTGCAGGAACAAGATGGGGCACTTCGGAGTCATCGTTACTCCAGCTGTACCAAGCGCTATTCATAGGATCTATACGGTACAGCATCCCGGCGCTCTCAAGCATGGGACTTAGTTGTGTGCGCACGCTGGAGAGCATTCAAGCTCAAGCATTGCGCACTTGTTTGGGCCTCCCACGATGCTCGTCAAGCAATGGAACTATAGCGGAAGCTCGTGCTTGTCCGATTGCTGCATACTTGATCTGCGAGCCTCTTCGACTGTACCTCCGCGTGTTGACCCGACACAAACACCATCCTTTGTCATCGCTCCCTGCCACACAGCCAAGTTGCAGCTTTTCAAGGATTCTATCGCGTCATCAGAACATTCTACCGTCAAGATTTTCTCCCTACTGTATTCCGATAATACCCCCGTGGGTTCTGCCTAAACCGTTTGTTGTTCTGCAGATTCCCGGTATTACGAAAAAGACGTCCATTGTACCCTGTGTCACCTTTATGCGGAGTACGGTGATACCGTACACGTGTATACGGATACCTCTGTCACACCATATGCCTCCACTGCAGCCTTCGTCATTCCACATATGATCGTCGCACGGCAGTTTAAAATAGACCATAGGACAACATCAACTGCCACAGAACTTGCTGCTATCCGGGAGGCACTTCGATTTCTCTCCAAGGATTCTCCTCGCGCATGGACGATATTCTGCGATTCCAAACCAGCTCTTCAAACGATTGACTGTGTTCTCAGGCGGGGCCCGTATTATTCAATGGCTATAGAAATCGCAGAGCTTCTCGACCATGCAAATAGAAATGGGCATAATATCACCTTTCAATGGATTCGTTCACACTGTGGTGTGATAGGGAACGAACAGGCAGACGCTGAAGCGAAAACTGCTTTAAATAATGCGACTGAAGTACGCATTACCTTCTCACGGACAGACACAAATGCCCTACTTCGTTGCGTAATACGCGATTGTACGTTGGAGCACTGGACCCAACCAAATCGCCAACACAAGCGAGTGCATGGGGCCCAGAAATGAAATACCGCATTCCTCACAAGCTCAAAAGAAGCCAAACAAGCATGGTGCACCGGATTCGCCTTGGTGTCACATTCACGAATCGTTATAGACATATGATTGGTCGCAGTGACACTAGCCCCAATTGAGAATACTTCCAGGCACGAGAAACACTTGATCATATATTTTGCGTTTGTCCCGCGTACGCGCAAGAACGACAGAAACTGGTCTCTTCAATTTCAAAAGTCGATGAGAGGCCCCTATCAGACGAGTTTCTTTTAGATCCTTGGTCCAATGCAAACAGCGCAGCCCTGATAACCAGTGCTGCTATAGTCTTTCTACAAGCCACTGGGCTGGACGCACGGCTTTAGAGATGCCAAAACGTTGTAAACTTGTATATACACACCTCCTCCTCTGATCATCATCATCATCATCATCATCATCATTCATTAACCCTTTTCCTCCCCGTCCCTTTTCCCCAGTGTAGAGTAGCAGGCCAGAGCAAGTTACAGCTCAGGCCGACCTCTCTGCCTTTCTGTAAATAAATTTCTCTCTCTAGTCACCTACGACTTTGTGCTCTCATGGTCGTTTCGTTAACTTGGTATGTACCAAAAGAGGCATAGTATGACAGAAGTGTATGACGAACATAAGTGATAGGTCACGACATCATTGAGGATTTTTTTTTTTTTTCAGAATGAGCCAAATCTCGAAACCGAAACTAGGCTAAATTTGGCTGCAACGAAAACTACTTGCAAGTGGCTTCCATTTACAACACTGTTCAAAACAAAATGGACCAGATGCACGTAGAAACACGCACTCAAATGAGCTATTCCGAATCAAAAATGAGCCAAATTCGAGGCGTGTTTCAATCAAAGTGAGCCAAATCCACTCAAGCAATGAGAGAGCTTCCTGCGCACCCCATGATCAAACAGCCAAAATGGCCGCCACTACTCTGCTTCCCGCCCGAACGTGTGGCTTTATTTTGGTGTTTCTTATCCAAGTTCGCTCGTTTTAAATGGAAGAAGACGGTAATGAAGAGATTGGTGACCGGTCCGTTCCCAGAAGAAGAAGTGTGCCTAGACTACCTGACGTGCGCGGAGCGCGAAATGTACCACTGCCCAAGTGCGAGCACAAGAAGAAAACGTTGACGTGCGCTCTCGTTTCGACAACTTCCGCAAGAAGTTTCAAGGACAAATTCCTGGGACTTCCAAAACAACAGCGTGGTGCTTTTATTTTAATATTTTGCCCTTCGGAACCCGTGAAGCACCGAAGAACAGCGGATACACGCTCTTGCCGTGGGCTCTCAGCGACATGCAAGGTACGCCTCGACGACGAAAAAGTGATTCCAGTGTGTCGCGATATGTTTTGTGTTGTGCAAGGAGTCAGCCACAGTACCATTACAAGATTGCTAAAGCACAAGCATGAAAAAGGTGAAATCAAGCCTGAAAGTCGAGGCGGCGACCACAAAGTAAGAAAGTATGGTCACAAGCGTGCAGCCGTAGTTTCATTTACAAAGCGCCTTCGCGCTAGAGAGTCGCATTACTGCTGACAGAAGACGAATAAGCTCAAAAGTAATCGCATAATGATTTTTGTCTTTTCTGTGTTGCAAAGACCTGCATCAATAAAAGTTTTTTTTTTTTTTTTCAAAATGGGCCTGCTCCTCTGTGACGAATCTATTTCTGCCAGATCCAACCTTTAAAGGTTCATATCTGGTAAACTAATGACGTCGCATTTTTATTTCGGTGCTCTCGAGAGGTCCTATGCTCATATGTGTACCATGACGAAAAATTCACAGGCGCCACCGTTCTATCAGTACGAAAAAACGATGTTTTTGTCAATTCCACTTAAAGTGGACCTGGCTGTTTTAGAAAAAAAAAACTCCTCAAATGTGATGACATGCGTGTCATGTAGGTCATGACAATGACCCAGCGAAAAAGATTAACACTCAAATACCACTGAAATGGGTTCGCACGTGGGTACTAAGTGAAGGAAACACTAAAGGATGATGGTAGAAACCATTGTCATGAGCATGACTCAACATTAATGACAATGACTCAGCGAAAAAGATTAACACTTAAAAACCACTGAAATGGGTTCTGACGTGGGTACAAAGTGAAGGAAACACTAAAGGATGATGGTAGAAGTCATAGACAAGACCGTGACTGAGAAAAAATGACAATGACTCAGAGAAAAAAGATTAACACTCAAAAGCCACTAAAATGGGTTCTGACGTGCGTACTAAGCGAAGGAATCACTTAAGGATCATGGTAGAAGTCATAGTCATGACCATGACTGAGCAAAACTGACAATGACTCAGCGAAAAAATAATAACACTCAAAAGCCACTGAAATGGGACCTGACGTGGGTACTAAGTGAAGGAAACAGGATGATAGTAAATGTCATAGTCATGAGCTTGACTCAGCAAAAATGACAATGACTCAGCCAAAAAAGATTAACACAAAAAACACTGAAATGGGTTCGGACGTGGGTAGTAAGTGAAGGAAACGCTAAAGGATGCCGGTAGAAGTGATATAGTCATGAGCATGACTCAGCAAAAATGACAATTACTCAGCGAAAAAAATTAACACTCAAAAACCACTGGAATGGGTACAGACGTCGGTACTAAATGAAGGAAACACTAAAGGATGGTGGTAGAGGTCATAGTCATGACTAAGGCTTTCACCTTAAGGTCTCTTAGGTGTAGCTAAACGGGCTCCTGAGGACTCGTGACATGAATGTCATGACATGCGTGTCATGTAGGTCATGAAAGAGCCACCATGCTTGGTGCTCTCATGGTCGTTTCGTTAACTTGGTAGGCTCCCCGCACACTGCTTCGCATAACATCGATTCCCACACAGCGTAGGATCTGCCGGCTTTTTTACAGCGTAAGCTGTTATGGGCTCATTTCAATAGCCGTTTCTGGTCGCGATGATGCCGCCGCCGCCCCGTAACCGCTATCGCCGGAAATTCGAAAAAAAAAGCACCCGCTTTCCGCCGGAATCGAACCCAGGCCCGCTGCGTGGGAGTCGGATACTTTACCACTGAGTAACGCAAGCGCTTGCTAATAGGCAGAAGAAAAATTCCCTTTATACGCTCCCTATAGGCCGGGGCACAGGCGCAGATGACCCGAGCCACCACCAGTATGGTGGCGCCATCTAGTTAACGTGCCTGCAACCGCCGAGTGCGACGAGATGCGATTCAGACGAGGCGCGCAATCAACGCTATCCCGATGTTAGGTGTGCGCCACGTATTCTGGGTACCTCTTCGGTACACGTTATGGCGTCTCCTCGCAAGATACGAACCGCTGCTGAAGAAGCGAATCGTAGAGCTACGTGCGCGGCTACAACCAGGCATCATCGGGCTCAGCAGACTGCTGAGCAGAGAGCATTACAAGCCGCAGCTCGCCGTCGACGCCCGGCGGACAGTTCAGATCGTTGTCGTCAAAATCGAAGCGAAGGCACTTTGCCGCGAAGACCTTGTTGTGCGTGGTGCCGAAATTGGAGCTATTTTGCGCCGCTCAACCAGCTTAGCCTGTGACTGTGCTGCGTGTGCCGCGCAGGCCTGTTACTTTTTTCTTATGTATTCATTTTGCACCTTGTATGTACACCCGGCGACAAAATATTGCGGGGCACGCGAGCGCATGGCGAAACGGTCCTCCTCGCCTACTGGCGCCGCACCCCTGGTGTTGAGACCGACGCTTGCGCGCATGCGCGTCCCTCCGTTACTGCAAGCGTGCATGTTTCTGCGCTTCTTCCTTGTGCGCCGGCGATATCCGAGTGTAGCCGCGAGGGACCCCACTTGCGATTGGCGCTGTGGCGGCTTCGACGGGCAAAAGTAAATGAAGCGTGAGCTGGCGCGCGCCACACCGGTCGCTTTTTGTCGAGTCACGAGCGCGAATGCATATCGCCGGTCGCGAACGCAACAAGTCTTTTTTTTCTGCACTGCGCCTTTTCGTGGCCAATGATCGTTCCTTATTTCTTTTCACGAACGAGACGTTCTCCCGCCGAAGAGCGAGGCAGAAAAGACGCTCTATTGAAAGAGCCAGGCAAGATAAAAGGAACTTTTTTCCGTTATATCAACGAAGTTTTGCCCGTCGAAGCTGCCACAGCGCCAATCGCAAGAGGGGCCCCTCGCGGCTGCACTCGGATATCGCCGGCGCGCAAGGAAGAAGCGCAGAAACATGCACGCTTGCAGTAATGGAGGGACGCGCATGCGCGCAAGCGTCGGTCTCGACACCAGGGGTGCGGCGCCAGTAGGCGAGGAGGACCGTTTCGCCACGCGCTCGCGTGCCCCGCAATATTTTGTCGCCGAGTGTACACTGTTATTTTCAAGGTAGTTATTTTTTATTCTTTTTTTTCTTTTTTTTACTGATATTCCCGGTGTATTTTTTTTTTTGTTTTTTGTTTTGTTTTGTGTAAGCGCGCGCCAGCACTTAGACCTCATGGTTGTTCCATGGGCACGATAAATTATTTATTTATTTATTTATTTATTTATTTATTTATTATTTATTTATTTATTTATTGTGAAAGGGAAAAATTGGCATCCGCCTGAATCCCGGACGAGGACGAATTTTGGCTCAACTGCAAAGCGTTCTTTCTGAGAAGAGTTTCCTTTGTAGCTTGGTGCTATACATTCCGGTGGATGACAATCGTCTTTCCTTTCATGATACTTCGTCCACCTTGCGGTATTCCGCAAAACTGGTTTGCCATATTACTATTATGCACAACATACTGCACTTGTGACAACACTTGGACAATGCTTCAAAGGAAACGGACCAAAAACGTCGGCCTCCCCGCAGTGTAATATCGTTGCTGATGATTACGTCAGTTTTTATCACTATCTTTCTAAGGCAGACTGTGCAGGGCTATAACAACACCCGATGATGCGAATCGCCAGGCCCAAGAATTCCCTGGCGTCCTGCAACGCATACGTACCACCGTGAGCAATATCTCGGGCAACACAGAAGCGCGTGTCAGATGGCCCCAAACTACAGCCGCAATCGGAAGATTGGCACTCCTCCCACGGTTTGTACAAACCGCCGAACTTCACATCGCCATCGGACAGGGAGAGCACTTTGATATTGCGCTTATTGGTAATGTACTAAAGCACTGCAAAATGTAACACCGTCTTATTATTCTAATTTTGCTGCATGGTATATTTCCTGAAGTGGAAGAAAATGCACGTGACGGTGCGTTGCAAGCAGTTTTATTGGTTTTTGCCAAATGGTAACAAAATATGAATGCCCTGAAAAATAGGGCTGCAGCTTCATGCCAGCATTAGCTTGTCCTTTCGGTTCTGTGCATCAGGTGACCTACACCACGCGGTATGCAACCGCGATGATGGTCTCCAGTCTTTGAGGCAAAGACCCGTAGGAACTCTCGGTGAGGGCGCTGTCACCGTGAAGCCGCTTCCACTCGTCTTGTATTGCTTGCAACAGTTGGTCAGAGGACGCCAAGTCCAAGGACATCTTTGAAAGACTTACCCCCACACGGCCGAAATATGTTCTATGTTCATGTCAGCACCCTTCGCGCACCATTCAAGTCGCATTACCCCTCGCTCATCCAAAAGGCGTGCCTCGTTCTTGTGTAACTGACCTTTAAACCCTGGACAACACTTGCCAGAGAAAATACCATTACGTTGCTCGAGATCAAGAACAAAATAGCTGTCAATGTGTGGGCACCATGAGCTGCGTCACGGCTGAACGCTGCACTACGCGCAGTCGTTGCGTCCTCGCCGACGCGGGAAAGCTTCTTGGTCTTCGGGTTTTTTTTTTCCTTTATCCACTCTAAGCGTGTGACGTGGGTCATGCCTTCTGAGGAAAGGCACACAGCACAATCATATACCGCCCTTCAGTTGACACTGGCAGTAGAGCTGCTTACGAAAACCACACCGTCTCTCTCCACCACTGTCACTTTTCTGATTGATCTCTTGTTCGACAATACTATGACGTAAAGTCAGGCTTTCGTTTCTGTCATTTCGGTATCTCAACTTAAATACTTTTTGTTACTCAGTGGAGTAGGTGCTTCGGAAGGGCCACTTCCAAGTAGCAAATGCTCATGTTACGAGAACAATTACGCGGTATACATTTTGTAAGGTGTCAGAGTACTCCAGCCATCCTGCTCTCATAGCCATCCTTTCATGGCTATGAGAACAGCTCGAAATTAGAGATGCGTGATGGGCGACTCCAAGAGGCAGATGCGGAATACACACAAAGAGCTGTGCAGACTGTAGATGTCACCGTGCCACGGGCGTTGAAGTATATATATATATATATATATATATATATATATATATATATATACTGATACTTTTTGCAGAATCATTTCTAATTTCTATATTTCTTTGCAATGCAGTGTTCAAATAAATTTCTTCTACATATATTTGCCTCTCTATAACGTTCCGTATTGTTTTCGCAGAGAACAACTTTAGACATGTAATATGCGCGACGCAGCCCAGTTCGAAAGCTGAACCTGCTGTAAAATTCTTGTTTTACTTCCTTTACAAAATCTTTCTCGAGAGCAGTTTTCTCATTTTTGAGATTTATCAGTGCCGCAAGAGGGTGGCAATTTCACACGGTAAGGCTTTGCGACTTTAGGCACGCCAGATTTCTCTATTCTATTTTCGGCATACACATGACATTTATTATGTACTCGTTAACAAGCCGTTTTTAGAGGCATTTCCGCTTACATTGTGTGCAGTTACTTCTTCCTATGTTGCCGAAACGCGCGCACCAGTTCCTTGCTGTGGGCGCGCGCGAAACTCGTGAATTTGAAGAATGATGATGCTTTGCGTGTGTAGCAACGCTGTGTCTCCTTCCTTGTGTTGCTTGCCATGTGAGCGGTGCAGTCACCATCGCTCCACAACGGTCTCTCTGATGCGCAGGCTCATGGCTGGTCCACTGGAAGATGTCGTGGGAAACGAGAAGGATGCGCTGCTGCCGCTGTGGACCGTGCTGGGCATCGTGACTGGGGCGCTGCTGATCTCACTGCTTGTCAAGCTGTACACGGTGCTGACCGTCGGCAAGTGCTCCTCCGACGTCGACATGGCAGGAAAGACAGTCATCATAACTGGAGCCAACACAGGTCCGCGTGCACAGGGGAATCGATATACTTGTGGTCAAGGGACTCTATACTGCCTTTTAAAACATACCTGCGTATTAGAGGATGGTTGATGGTTTCGGGAGAGCAAACACAACTCAATAAGCATAACTAGAATCTTTTTAGCTTCTCGGAGAAACAGGGGGTCACCGTTGTGCATGGGCGCATAGAAAACACAGTTCAGAGTGGCTTGCTTCTGACAAGACAGATCAGTGGTCGAATTTATAAAACTCACTTACGAGCACATTTTCGGGTAAGCCAATTCGAGGTACACTCACAAAACGAAAAGAGCTAGTTTATTAACATATAGCAACAATATCCATCCCATACATATTATCTTGCCTCTCACAAACTTACATGCGTGTGTGTGGCCATCTATGCTAGGTCGCAAATAAAGAAGTTTACTTCAAGCATATATAGCGAAAATGTGAAATGTCAGCACTCGTTGCAATCGTACTTGTGACGGCTTGGCAAAAATCTGTCGGAAATCGTTCGCCAACTTGCGCTTGTAATTAGTATTATTATTACTGCGCAGGCATCGGCAAGGAGACCGCGCGCGAGCTTGCGCGGCGCAACGCACGTGTCATTCTGGCGTGCCGTAACCCTGTCAAAGCGAAGGAGGCCGCGGCTGACATCCACGCCTCGACGGGCCGTAGCGTGGTGCTCATGCAGCTCGACCTCTGCTCCCTGAACTCGGTGCGGCAGTTCGCCCGCCACGTGCTCGCCACGGAGCCACGTCTCGACGTCCTCATCCTCAATGCCGGCATGATGTGTGAGTTACCCTTTCTACGGCTGCCTCGCCCTAGCTTTTTACGCACATGCCCGCTTCTGAGCGATCGGCGAGATTAGGCAGAGGAGGCGAGCACCTGAAGGTGGGCAGGAGGAGCGCGCGGCGGAGGAGGCGCGCTAGGTTCGCGTCCCCTAGCTACGGGCTCTCTGTGCTCTATGGATGTACCGGGTAGCGACTTTACAATTGCTAGTAGGTACAGCGGGGGCGTGGCACTGCGGGTCACGTGACTTCCGCTTAACACGTGTTGTCATGGCGATCGTGGACCTACCAGCAATTGTAAAGTCGCTACCGGGTACGTCTGGCGATCGAGAGGCCGAGCGCCGAGCAAGAAGTACGGAGCAGCAACGCAAGCGGAGGCAGTCCGAGTGTGAGTCGACCGACCCCGAAGTCATCGGCAAGCGCCGAGCACGAGCTGAACAAGACCGGCACAAGGCGCGGGCTAGGCCAACACCTCGCTATAGGCGTGCCCCGGATCGAGACTCCCGAAGAACGTGCTAGGCGGCTTGGGACAATGCGGGTGTGTCAGGCAAGGCGGCACAGCTTAGAAGCTCCGAACAGCACTCATACATTTGCGCGTAACCGGCGTTCCCGAAGTGAAATGTCACTATAATTTTTTCACAGGCATTAGCTCCGCAGTGACCGACATCAACTGCGTAAGATTTTGCAGCTACGCATCACATAGCAGCTTTATTTGATTTCCTATGTTAAGAACGGAACTAGCGCAAATCAATCACTTCTTGGCTTATAGTACATCACATCTGATTATAGTATCTGTAGAATTTCCTTTGTTGTTGAGCTCTGCGTTTTTTAAGTTACCATGCTTTATACATATCAGTTTGGTTAACACCCTTCTTTGTGCACAGAAAGGCGAAGCATCGATTGTGGTAGCCAACTATTGTACAGCTAGACGAAGTAAGGATAGTAGTTATATCGGCCGTATAAACTTGTAAACATGGGCATACTAATAAAAAGTCACAAGCATGGTGTCACGCGCGCACAAGCAAACATGAACACATCGCATTATTCTTTAATATTCTAGCCCTCGGCCTTTCCTTCCAGGTTCATTCCAATCATACATAACTGTCTGGTACGAGAGCCTTAAGAGGATGACATTGTTATGGCCACTTCAATTTACAGGTGCTGACGTGTGAGAATAGACCGTGAAGAGAGCAATTTGTTCTTTTTTTGTTTTTTTTTATGGCTTTATTTTGGCATCCTGTACCCTGCTGATATACGTACTTTCTTATCCCGTTTTCTATTTTTTGTGCTTTTTTAACACGAAAGTGTTTTATGCCGGGGTCCACCAAGACTTCACTGACGTATTTCCGTCACGGAAATACGTCATAGAACATAATACAAAGAAAGAAACCAGAAGAAAAAGTTCCACAAAGATGCAAAATTTGGAAATCGAACCCACGACCTCTCGGTCCGCGACGATAGATCGCCGAGCGTTTAACCCATTGCGCCACAAACGCATTTGCAGAGAGCTACACAGACGCGCCTTATATATCTAACACTCCTCCGTGTACCCGCGCTCTTGCTCGGGGCGGTGCCGCCGCCTACGAGCAGAAAAGAGAAGTACTGCATTATGACACTAACGCGCACCGACAGTGAACGCTTCGGTGGTCTCAGCACTACGACGCCTCGATGCCAGCATTCGAAGGGACGCTGGCATCAAGAAGCACTACCAACGCCACCTAGGTGGCGTTCACCGTACTCAGCACAGCGGAGCGTGGCCTCCGCAATTAGCTCTGAAACTGTTTCTGAAGTTGATCGCGGAGGCTGCAATTACGACGCGCTGTACGCGCTGATTTGACTCGGTGACGATTCAGTTACGTGTTTGTCTTGCGCGTTGTATTAGTGTGTCAGTTACGTGCTTCGTCTTTCGCGTTGTGCTAGCGTGTGCAGCGTAGTGCAGCTTCCATATGCACGACGGTTGCTCATGGTCATCGACGTTGGTAGTCGTGATGGAGGAGACGTGCCACCAGGCGTCAGCGTGGGTGCATCAACGCCTAAGGGCGCTTTAGCCACAAAACACCAATAGACATTATATATCAATGTGCAATAAACATTACACTACTTCTGTGAAGACACGTTTCACTTTCGTGTTCTATACCGATTCCTATATAAGAGGGATCAACCACATCTTTTCACTGCGCTCCCCCCTTTTTTTTTGATCTTCAAATGTCATCACTGGTCCTGAAGCACGAAACACTCGTTGGTTTTTTAGTATTATATAACTGCATGATCACTATTTGGTTGCTTTGTATTATAAGTGCTTCCTCGCACTACATTTCCACGTAAGATACGTGATTTGTTTTTCTTTTATTTCCTTCCTCATTGTTGCTAGGGCTTTTCTTTCTTGCATCTTCCTGCTAAAAGACGTTCCTGTATATTCTGTGGTGTCCGTGATCTTCCAGTTTTGTAAACGTTGCCTGTCGGCTCTGGCCTTGAAGTCCAATGCTGCTTTGGCAGGCCTATAATGTATCGGTGTCTGATGAAACTCGTATGCCAATAAACATAGTAAGTATTATTATTAACAATTATTATTATTGTTATTATTATCTCACTCGATGACCGCGCACATTCGCTGTCAAAACGCTGTAGTCAGTAAGCGCAGCAGCCGCAGCGAGCGAATCGACCTTCGTCCCGCCGACGCAGCGCACAGAGGACTGTGCCCCCGCCGTAGATGGCTTCAAGATACAGCCGCCCGGGTGGGGGCACGCGGCGCAGAACGCCGCCTCCCCTCCCTACCCTCCCCCCGCTACTCCGCCACCCCCCCTCCCCCCGGAGCCTTGTGGCCCGGTGGGTGCGCGCGGTCGCTCGGAAGGCTCAGAGTAATTGCCACCAACCCCCCCCCCCCCCCCCCCCGTAACCTTCTTCCGGAGCGTTGCCCTCGACTGGAAGACGGCGCGCTTCCTTCCCGCTTCCCGCCCTTGCGTGCGCGAGATTCCGGCTCACCCTCACACGCTTTCCCTCGCACATAAAGCATACGGAGCGCGGCGACGATTTTATCGCCCGTGGACTTATACGGAACCTCACGGCGACCGACGACGACGACGATGGCAGAAATGCGCCTGGAGTGTCCATATAATTGCTATCGCCAATAATTAACTGAATGTTTGTCGATGGATGGATGGATGGATGAATAACTTTATTAGTGTCCTTTAGGGCGCGTGCTAGCGCGCAATATTTCTATATTTCTATATTTAATAAGTTTTGGCCTTGTGTGTTCTTTAACCTTAGTGCTTGTTGATTTGTGCGTTTTCTTCCTGATGTTTATGTAACTGATTTAAGTGCTTACTAGAGTAGGTTATTGCGTTTGTGGTAATTTTATTGCGATAGCAATTATATGGACACTCAAAAGCAGATTTTTGCCGTCGGCGTCGCCGTCGCCGTCGCCGTCGCCGTGAGGTTCCGTATGACGTCAATGGAGATGGAGATGAAATCGTCGCCGCGCGCCGAACGCTGTATGTGCGAGTGAAAGGGCGCGAGGGGCGCGCGCTTTCACGGGGAGTGTACGCACGGCGGAGAACAAACGCGCGTTCTGCGCCGTGCTCCCTTAGGGGCTGCAGAAGTAGGCGTCTCTTTCCTCCTTTACAATCACCACATATGTAGAGCAAACGCGCCTTCTTCCGACGCGCGAGAGGCCGTGGGGGAGGGAAGGGAGGCGACGTTTAGCTGCGGCACCAAGTGCCCATTTATATCAGAGGCTCCGGCAATAGTCACCAACGCCGCACGCATTTTGAGCGAACGCGGGCAAAACGCCGACGGCGTCGACAACAGTTCTGCGTGTTGCCGGTGCTGCTGCATGTCCAAGTTTATACAGCTGATAAAGCTAATATCATTACTCCGTATAGCTCTCTACAAATTTGCTATCGCATTTGATGCTTCGCCTTTCAGGTGAAACTGCGACAACTTTATGTATTCCCCCACCCCTCATGTAAAAAATTGGAGGACGTTTAAGCTTCGCATTTAAGAGTGGAACGCGATAGCGTTATCGAGCCACGTTCTCATCGCATTTTTCTTTATGAGTAGGCTTCACTGCAACACACAACCTGGGAAAGCCAACTTACAAAGACCAAGCTTCCACAGATCCCTTTAAAGTCGGCTTCACTTTTAAACACAAATACATTGCTGGGAAGACATTCTTACAGGGGCAAAATAAACCGTCTTATATCAAAATGTGAATGCCCTAGGACCTTTTTTATTATTTTATTAGTTGTTTGCTGTTGCCCCGAGGTGCGCGCGTGTCCAAAATGAATTAGGCAGGCTAAAGCCCGGGATACACGGAGCGAACTTTCTCGACGAACTTCACGCGTCAAGTAACGACGCGGCGACACGCCGCAGGATGTTCGCTGTGTCGCGACACATGCGGCGAACGTCGCCGCGCCTTGGCCGACATGTTGGCGGCGGTCCCGGCCGCCCGCTTCGAACTCAATTTGGCGTTGTCCTTGTAGAATTCACTTCGCTGGTAGCAAATGACTGCGTAAACGGCTTTCGCTTAGTCTCAGGCCGCTTCGACGACAGAGTATTACGGATAACCTTGAGTAGTTTTCGAGATCGCTTCTCGTTTCGAACGCGTCTAAGCCTAACGAAAGAAATATCCGATGCCAGCGCCATCTATCGGGGAAGTCGGGACATAGGCGTGACGACAGCATGCGGCCTCTGAGATCAGAAGATTTCTGTTGAAGGTTGTTGTAGAGAGCTTGCACTGCTTGTCTGTTTCCCCACAGATCAGCGGACATGGGATGTACAAATACAACGCGATTCCTGAGAGATCATACTGGGAACTACTCAATCGGTGCAGAGACATGCAGACACGGCAACATCAACGCGATTGCAGACGACACGAAAAGGCGCGCGCGCGAAACACCAGCATGCATTGCGACCGGAACTAGTGCCTCCTGATTGGCTATCGTCCACCACTGCGCTAGACGCTTCCGGCGGCGGCGTTCGCCCGATGAAAATGTCTGGACAGGCAGATCGTCTGCCTGTCCTACTCTACGAATTTTAGGCATGTATGTACAAGAAAACCGCAGTAATCACATCACCATAGAAAAATTAAGACACGCCACAACGCAAACTATCAGGCTCATTAGGAGAATAGCCAACAAGCGAACAGGGGTAAAAAAGCAGGACCTATGCAAACTAGTCCAAGCCTTTGTAATCAGCAAAATTACTTATGCGCTCCCGTAACTGGAATTAACGCAGAGGGAAACACAAGCGATTGACGGACTAATTAGGCAAGCTTATAAAGCAGCCATCGGGCTCCCAATCAACACGCCTACTGATAAACTATTACAGCTAGGAATACACAACACCTTGGACGAGCTTGTCGAGGCCCACCGGAGGGCACAAGAGCTCAGACTAATCCGAACGACAGCCGGCAGAGAAATACTAAAGGCTATTGGTAAAAACGCTGAACCCTTGGTGGAGGACGTGCAGAAACTCCCCCCAAAGATCAGAAACACCATAACTATCAAACCTCTACCAAAGAACATGCATCCTTCCTACCACGAGGGTAGGAGAATAGCTAGAGCCAAAACTCTAGCAAAGAAATACGGGGGAAGGCAGGACGTGGCGTATGTTGATGCGGCGGCATACCCCGGCAATACCAACGCCTTCGCGATAGCGGTCTCCGCGGCAAACGGAGAACCGATATCAATAGCTACAATCAGAGTCAAACACTCTAACGTTGCGGAGGAAGCGGCCATAGCACTAGCTTTAACTAACCCCAAAATTGAAACAGTTATAAGTGATTCCAAAACTGCCATTAATAAGTACTCGAGAGGAAGAATCTCAAAAACCTCTCTCAAAATCTTTCAAACCTACACCGAAAACCGGGGGGACGCGGAACTGATCTGGGTACCGGCTCACTCTGGAAACCCTGGGAACGAGGCAGCTCACAGTATGGCTGAGCAACGACTCGAGCCCGGAACGCACAAAGGAAGGTCTCATCAGTTACCAGGAAATCACCCAGTACTTTAAGTTAGCTAGACAAACGCTAGCGCCACCTCACAAAAGCCTTACCAAAGCTCAAGAGGTTAAATGGAGACAACTCCAAACCAATACTCTTCCAAACCCGGTCCGAATGCACCACATCAACCCAGACGAATTCAAACCCGATTGCTCGAAATGTGGTCAGAGAGCCACAATGGAACACATCTTTTGGAACTGCCCCGCAGATCCCCCATCCGAAGAACTCCAGAAGCTTGTAGGCTCGCAAAAGTGGGAGACCCTGCTGGCCAGCTCTGATCCGGAAGTACAAGTCCGGGTCACAGCGCGAGCCCAAGAGGTCGCCTTCAGCACTGACTGAGGGCCATCCTGGTGGGGTCGCAGAACCCATCACTCCCAGTACCGAGAATAAAGTTTTATGACTGACTTAAAGGACGCCTGGCGTGAGCATGCCCTGGACACTCATTGCGTTTGCTTCGGCGAGTTCACAATAGGCGTCACTTAAGTCAAGCACGGACTTGAAGCGAAGTTGCATTTCTGAATATCGTTGCTCTCTTGTCGTTATTATTGGGATCGGTTGTTTGTTTTGACGCTGTTAGGCCTGAGACACCACCGAGAGCCGAGAAAGTGTTTTAAGTTTTACTCAACAGATGGCGACACGGCATTTTACGCTGGCGGCATGGGACGGATTTCCACTGGGGATGATAGCGTATTTTAGCTAGGTCTAGATAAAACGTTGACCTTTTGACAAAATTGAGATTTCGTTACGCGCGCACGATAACATTTATTCGCACAACAATGTAAATTCGTCGCTACTCTTTTTCGTGATGTCGCGTTCATGTGGTTGCTCCACGCCGCGACACGACAGCGCGACAGGGTGTGCCTGTCACGTCGCTTGAATATCGCGTGCACGCGGTTGGGCCTTAAGTCGCACTTTGCGATTTTTCTACGGATTTTACTTTGAGAAATTCAATTAGTTCACTTACAAGTCTGCGCCCCGCGGAGGGTCTGGGTCGTCGGGGTGGCTCGCGATTATTTTGTCAGCCCCGGACGCCAAGGCCGACGCCGGATTTTCTGCGGCACGGGGCCCCTAACGCGTTAAAACCCCTGCAACAGGGGCATTTGAGGTATTGAAATAAATAAATTGTAGTGAAGAAGGGAGACGCTAGTGGATTCAGCGCTACTGGCTCTTAACGCTAGTGGGTCGAGCGCTCTCTGCTGGATTTTTGCCGTTTTCCTCCGTTTGGGGATTTTGCCTCTTTCCCAGGTCATGTATTTTGTGAGAGCTTCAATAGACTGATCATCCTGGTTACGAAGCATCTTGTTGGTAACTCCGTCTGGACGAGGCGCGGATCCAGGGGGGATGTCCGGATGTCCTGACCCCCCCCCTCAGATTTCTGCATCGCCACCTTGCTGACAAGGGGATGGCCCTGTCGCAAAAAAAAAAAATCTCGCCACCAGCATCCTTGAAAAGTATTTTTCGCGAGTACCAGTGGTATCAGCCATGTAAAAGTAAAGCTATAGCTCGTTCACAAGCTTAGTTGTATTCCGTAAGAGTGTGGTGTCGCGAAGTTGCCGCAGTTATTTTTTCTCATGAACACCTTGGACCTCCTGGCGCCTGCCGTGCCTTACTCGTCCCGTCGGTGCCGTCGAATGAACGAGGGGACGTCCCTTTTGCCAAACACGCCGAGGTCCGCTCGAGCGCCTTCGCGCCTGATTAACTTAGTTTCCCCTTGGGGTCTCAACGGTTGCCTCACTGGCTGTCATCGGTTCCGCGACCAACCTGCTTAATGAAAGAGATCTCTTGCTGAAGTGTTCATATATAAATAATAACAACTAACAGCTAAACTAAGAACTATGCATAGGCAACTTTTTTTAACTGTAGCACTCATTGTGATCACTGTTACACGTTGACAATATCCAGTACGAGCACAGTACCGTTCGTACGCTACAAGTTTTTCATTGTAACTTCGCAGTTTTGTTGTCGTACATTAAGCATAGGAGGCTCAAGCCCGCCCGATACGTTTATCTTAGCGGGCGTTCTCGCGCAGCGGGGCGAAGCCTCGAGCCGCGGCTGCGAAGTCGGGGAGCGTGACGTCAGCGGCCAACGCCAGCGCGCGGGCCTAGGATGGCGTCGCGTGGTTAGAGAAACGGAAGCAGATGCGCGCCTTGTGTAAAAAGATGACGTCGCGTGGGAAACAAAACATGAAGACGCTGGCTCGCGCTCTCGCCTCCTACGCCAGATCGTTATTCTTGTAGGTGGCGTCGTGACTCGTGAGTCTTCATACGCGGTGATTCGCATATCGTAAACAACCAGCGTAGTGGTTGCTGCGTTGGAGCGGACCGTTACGCCCGTATTCAAGAACGTTCGATCTCTAGTCAACACACCACCACGACTCAAGAGAGAAGATGGCACCGCCATCCCTCTACAGAAGTGGTCACTGAGCTTGATGATCATTCACGGGCATTCATGAGAATTGTCGCGTCTTTATTCTCGATTACTGGGCGCAGTACAACAATTGAAATTTGGAGTCTGATATCTCGGAGCACGGACACCTATATAGAATAATTCTTCCGACTGATACTGTGTAGAAACGCGACTGTCTCTAAGTTTTCAATACAAACATATTCACTTACTGCAGTCAACAAAAAATAATTGTTCAATTTTAGTTAATTGGGCTGCTCACAGCGATAATTATCATCTCAATTTGCGCCCCCTAGCCACATAACTTATTTGCACAGGTGGTCTTCGCGTGCCTCCCAGTGCCTAACTTTAAGAAAACCATAAAGCTTGGTTTTGAACACCCTGTATTATCAGGCGCCGCAGCCAAGCACATGGCTGTATTGGGTAACGTCCTTTTCTACAAGCTCGGAGAAACCAATACCTGGCTTCGCTACAGGTCTTCTTCCTCTTTCTGGGGTTTTACGTGCCAAAAGCAGTTCTGATTATGAGGCACGCCGTAGTGGAAGGCTCCGGATTAATTTTGACTACCTGGGGTTCTTTAACCTGCACTACAACGCAAGAACACGGGCGTTTTTGCATTTTGCCTCCATCGAAATGCGGCCGCCGCGGCCGGGATTTGATACCGCGATCTCGTGCTCAACGCCTGAGCTGACTGAGCCACCACGGAGGGTCACAGGTGTTGCTTTAGCCGTATAAAACGCGGGTTTATCGTGATTAAAAACGGTAAATTTCGGTAAATAAGAAAGGCTACTATCATCATCATCATCATCGTCATTGACAGAAGCTGACCCCCCCCTCAGAAAAAACCTGGATCCGCCCCTGGTCTGGACCCGGAAAAGATTTTGTGCCGAGGTTTTGAATAGCCCCTCGTACCTCTGCCATGGTAAAAGGACGATCGAGTGCTTCGCTGTATGCTCCTGCGTATGTCTTGAGATTTTCTTTGGGATCGAATCCTGTGTATTTGTCTTGGATTTATTTAATTAAATACACGTCTGTACCAGGGTAATTTTGTATTATCTTAAGTTGTGCTTTTGCGTCGTCTTGCTCTTATCTGGATCAATTAGGCGTCTAAGAATATTCTATGTTTTGCTGAGACCAATCTGTACCAATTTCAACGAGATCAATTTCAATGAAAACGTGATCGATGGATTCTATGCCTATATCATGACGGATGACTGGCAGATTGCGTCGGACCAGTCTGGCAATGACAGGCTTGTTGTTAGTTCCATCCATATTGACCAGGTCTCCTTGACAGAATGTTTTATAACGCGATAATTTGGCAGTGCATCCGGTTTTTTGTAGGCAGATTGTGTCAGGCACTGTCCCCATAACTTTATTATCTACAAACTGTTGCAGGTTTTCTGGTTCCCTACGAAACTCGCGACAGTTTCATTGCCATATTGTATAAGTATTATTAGCAGCCATGGCATGTTATTGGCTATCCTTCGTAGCCCTATTTACGTCAGGTGCGGTTGGCCTAGAGTACGGTTTATGGGTCTTAATGGGACCGACTTGTCCCCCCGTGCCTTCCGTATGCGTAGCATTTTATTATACAGCAATTCTGGCATTAATATTGCCCATGTATTTGCCCTTCATTCTTTCTATGCTTGCATTTATCTTTTCACTAATGGAGTTACTAAGAATTTTTAGTTTGCGATCCGTCTCCTCACTAGGTAATGGTAAACTTTTCGTCTATTTACTGTGGTTGTGGTGGCTTGGATGCTATGTGTTCTGTGTTATTTCGGCAGTAGCCCTCCGTTTCATGGGAGGGTACGCGGAATCTTGGTTAGCGTTAGCTACATGCCTCTTGACTTTCTTAGATCTGCGTGGTATTCGTCTTATTGTTGTCATCTATCTGCTTCTTATTTCTAAGCTTAGTGATCTCTTCCTTAAGTAATTTATTTTCTTCAAGCGGCAGATGTAAAAGCTTTTTGAGTTTAGCCAATTCTGCTTGTACTTCGGCTAGTGCATCGTTTTGCGTATGCTGTGTGGAGCTCTGGGAGACTGTGCTTGCCCAGCTCATTTTATTTGGTTGGTCTTGTCGATGTGACGCCTCGGTTGTCCCATTCCATGATTGGAACGGGACCTGGATCTTGACCTGGATCTGGAACTGAACCTGGACCGCTGTCTTCACGGTGATCTCGACGCCCGTGTGTTGGTAGGGGTTCCGTCGCAGCTTGGTCCTTTGTGGCCGGAGGTCGTTTTCTTGTTGCTGTCGTTCTGTGGTTCTCGCGCGCTTTCCGAACTGGGTAAGTGGGGGAAGGATTCTGATCGTTCCCTTCCTTTCTTTAATATGCCTGGATTGTTGAATTTTTCCTCGGCGATGCGTTCTTGTGCTTTCTTCTTCTCGAGTTGCCGCTTCTTCAAGAGAAATGGGACCTGGTAGCGCTGGATGCATTCCTTGTCCCCTGTGCGGTGGTCCTTGCTACAGAGGGTGCACTTGGGGTCACAGCTATGGCTCTCTGGCGGATTCTTGTATCCGCAGTCCGTGCACAGTATTTTCTTTTCCGGCGCTGGGCAGACGTCAGATCTGTGTCCCAGTCTGCCACATGCTCCGCAAATCTCGTTTTAGGGGCGAAGTACCTTAGGGCCGAGCCTTGTCCCTCGTCGTCCGTCGTCCGTAGCTCTGGTTTGCATGGAGACAGCTAGGGGCGCTTCGGTGCACAAGGGCGTTCGTTCCCGACACGCGCTCTCTTTCTCTCTCGTCCTCGTGCGCTTTCTCGTCTCTCATTTCCTCGTGCGCTTGAGACCCGGTTCCAACATAATCATTGTTAGTACCCCGGATCAGGAGGTCGCGGATATTGCGCGCAAGATCACGCGGATTGTGTTGGGCGGCAACCTTTACGAAGTCAACTCTTACGTTGCGGCACTGGACGGAGTGGCCCGGGGCGTCATTCATGAAATCGACCCGGATACCCCGCCAGAGGCGCGTATGACCCACCTAAGAGTGAGGACCCAAGGCGTGGAAATCGTGCAAGCCCGCATGCTGGGAAAGACCAAGAGGGCCGCGATCACGTTCAGCTCTCACGTAGTTCCACGATATGTCTACTACTACGGAGGGGAGACCGAGTGCCACCCCTACAAGCCCACAAAACAAATCTGCTACGTGTGCCAGCGCATGGGACACCGATCGGACGTTTGTCCTACCCCGAACATCAAGATATGCCTCGCTTGCGGGACGAACGACCCAACGGACGACCACGAGTGCTCGCTCAAGTGCGCCGTCTGCGGCGAAGCCCATGCCACGGGGTCTCGCGAGTTCAAGCAAAGGCTCAAAAACAACAGCACTACCACCAAAAAGCATCCTCCGCCCGGAAGGTGGACGGAAGACGAAGACACTGATGGAGGAAGGCCAAGGCGAAGCCGCCTGCGGTGGTTCAGCTCGGAGTCCTCGGCGAGCCGTTCGAGGTCCCGGGCCCAGTCTAGGTCAAGGTCCCGGTCCAGGTCCCGATCCCAGTCCAGGTCCCGATTCCACTCGGAGTGGCCAAAGCCAGGAGAGAAGCAAGGGCGGCGGCCGCCATCTACCTCGTCATGCACGTCTAAGCAGAAAAACCATTCGGACAAGAAGAAACAAGCCAACAACTAGGTGAGCCGGAATCAGGCTAGTACCTCCTCCGTAATAGTAAATGTAAATAGTAAATGCTCCCCAGAATGTACGCGCATCAGGGAAGAAAATAAAAAACTCAAAGCTCAGGTTAACGACCTAAATCAACGGATGCAACGCTTAGAAGCAATGCTAAGCAAAACAAACAACACACAGGCAGGGCCGCAAAGCGGAACGATAGGCTACCAGCCCGCCATGTCCAGTCCTCCCCACTCAAGAACCACCACGCCTTCCTCGCTCCCCGGTGCTGTCTCGGCAGCAGCAGGCCAGTCAAGTGTAGTCACCCTCGAAAGCATTTATGCTACGATGCAACAGATGCTATACCAGATGGGCGAATTAAACAATAAAGTCAAGGAGAACACACTAAGCAGTGAAGACCTTGAAAGAAGAATACGCAAGGTTGAGTTTGGCTCGCGCAAGCGGGTTAACGACGAGAACAACAGCACACCCATCAAGGCGTACAGGCGCATAAACAATACGGGTGACGTCAGCGACGCGGACAACTGCGACGGCGGCGGCATGAACGTCAGCAATGGCTAACACCACACGCAGCGCCCACGAACACCTCGACATCTGGCAGTGAAATTGTCGCTCTTTCAACAAGAAGGCAAGTTCGCTCCAGCTCTTCATCCAAAATCACCCATACCCCCCCCACCCCCCGACGTTATTTGCCCTGAAGAGGTCGGGAACCAGCCCATCAAGCTACGGGGTTACTACGTAATTAAACACGTGGGATCACCAAAGGTTGCGGTTTTAGTTCACAAAACGGTGACGGCCGTGGGACAGCATTATCAACATCATGACATTAATCACGTGCTAGTGGAAGTCCTCCCGCAGAAGAGGGGTAGACATATCACTTTCATCTTGAATTTGTACATTCCACCGAGGGCTCAAAAGGACAACTTCCGCTACATCATTTACGACAGCGCGAGAGCCGCTGGCTCCAACCAGTAGTGGTGGGAGTTATGAACGCTAGACACACGGCTTGGGGCTACCAACAATACACGCAGAAGGGGAGGTCGCTCATCGATGCGGTTGACCAAACAGGCCTCGAATTGATAACCAACCCCCTCCAACCAACCCGAGTAGGCAACAGTGTTAGTCGGGACACGTTTCCGGACCTGTCATTTGTCAAAAACGTAAGGGAATACTCATGGACGCACCTGGGCAAAACACTGGGCAGCGATCACTACATCCTCAGCATCTCGGTGTCCACCCCGAAACTCAAGAGAACAATTGGAGAAATTAGGCTCACGGACTGGGAGGCGTACAGGCAGTAACCCCCCCCCCCCCCCCCGAAAGCGGTACAACGGACATAGCGGAATGGATGCAGCACCTCCGAGACGCCCACATCCAAACCACCAAAACCATCCAGCGCACGGTCGAGACGCCCGAAGTCGACCGCCGGCTCTTACACCTGTGGGAAGCCCGTGAGGGCCTCCTCAAACGGTGGAAGCGACAGCGGTTAAACCGGAAACTCCGTTTACGAATCGCGCATATAACAGAAGAAGCCAGAGATTACGCGGCCAAGCTGACGCAGCAAAATTGGGTCCAGTTTTGCACCTCGCTAAAGGGTACCCTGAGTACAGCGAAGACGTGGGCCATCCTGCGTTGCCTGATCGAGCCCGACAAGGCCAAAGCGACAACCAGTCGGACGCTTCAAGAAATCACTCACAAGTTCCCCGGGAATGACCAGGATCTGATTGACACCCTAAAAACCAGATACCTGCGTAGCGACCCCATACGACCCTGCCTCCTAAAATACGAAGGGGAACCAAGACCAGAACTGGACGCTCCGATCACGGAGGAAGAGTTGTATGCCGCGGCACGAGCCTCAAAGCGCAACACTGCTCCCGGGGCTGACAAAGTCAGCAATGCCATGATTAGAAACCTGAGCCCGAAGCACATCCTGGACTTGACCGAATACCTAAACGAGGAACTCTGGAGCAAGGGCCACGTACCGAACGAGTGGAAACACGCGGAAGTCGTGACCATTCCCAAACCAGGCAAGAAGCCCGCGATCGACGTCCTACGTCCCATCTCGCTGACTTCGTGCCTCGGCAACTGTACGAGAGGGTCATCGGAGCCCGCCTCCAACACTACATAGAGGACGATGACCTCTTCCCGCACACCATGCTTGCCTTCAGGCCGGGACTTTCTGCGCAAGATGCTTTCCTAATCCTGAGGGAAGAAGTTCTCAAGGGCATCCCAAAGGGTGCAGAACACCTCCTGCTCGCACTCGACCTGAAAGGGGCCTTCGATAACATCTCCCACGAGGCCGTTCTCAAGGGACTGAACGACATCAGCTGCGGAGAGCGCATCTTTAATTACGTCAAATCGTTCCTGACGGGCCGGACGGCAATCATCGGAATAGGCCAGACTCGATCGGATACGATCGACGTGCCGAACAAAGGAAGCGCTGACCAAATAGCTGCGGAAGATCCCGGACCTAGGTTACGCCCTATACGCAGACGACATCACGCTCTGGGCCACCAAGGGCTCCCTCGCGCAAAAGGAGGTGACCCTTCAGGAGGCTGCGACGGCCGTGGAGAGATTTGCGGCAGCGAGCGGGATGCATTGCGCGCCCGAAAATCCGAGGTGATCCGGGTGCACGGAGGAGGAATCTACAAGTCACCCGGCCCTATCAAACTCTGTGTAGAGGGCCGCAAGATCACGGAAAGCAAGAAGACTAGGATTCTGGGTTTTTGGATCCAGAGCAACTTGAAAGCCTCCCACACCATCCAAACCCTAAGGTCCACCACCAACCAGATCTCGCGGATTATCAAACGAATAACAAGAAGCCGCAAGGGCATGGGAGAAGAGGACACGCTGCGCCTCGTCCAGGCTCTGGTGATCAGCAGAGTAACGTATAACATGTCGTATCACTACGACTCGCTAAACAAACGCGACCAAGAACAAGTCGATGCCATCATCAGAGGCGCGTACAAAACGGCCCTGGGTCTCCCTGTTACCACCTCAAACGAGAAGTTAGCGGCTCTCGGGATCCACAACACCTTCGCTGAGCTGTCGGACGCGGTTGTGGCTTCGCAAAAAGCCAGACTACAGAACACGGCGGCAGGCAGAGCCATCCTCCGCCGGACCGGCACGGCAACGGAGCTTCGTGCCCTCTATGGGCAACGATCACTCCCGCCCGAGGTCAGAAGCAAGATCACGGCGAACCCCATACCAAAGCACATTATTCATGAACTCCACGGAGGACGACGCAAGGCGCGGGTGGACATGGAGCGCCGACAATTCAAGGGTGACCCGTACGTAACGTACGTGGACGTGGCGGCGTACCCCGCAGGGGGCATCTTTGCGGTAGCCGCCGTGAACGGAAGAGACAACTCCTTAACCCTCGCGGCCTCCGTCAGGGCAGAGACCCCAGCTGCGGCTGAGACCATAGCCGCGGCGCTAGTAATAAAGCAACATGACAGGGTAGGCAGGGAAGTTCATGTCGTTACCGACTCGCAACAGGCCTGCCGCAACTTTACCAACGGACGAACACCGGTGCTGGGGGCTCAGATTCTAGGCCCGAGGCTGCAAGAATCCCATCATATCACGTGGACGCCGGGTCACGCGGGACTGGAGGGGAACGAAAGGGCGAACGCCTTAGCTCGAGCGCTAATTAACCAAGCGGGGCAAAACCAATCGTCTCCTCAATCCCCACCCTTTACCTTTATGCCCCTGCCATCATATTACTGCGACCGACTCGAGATCCAGCATCCAGCGACTCAACCGCAGGATTTATCCTCCCCCTCACAAAAAAGCTCAGCACTGAAGAGGCAATAGCCCTCAGACTTATCCAAACAAACACATTCCCAAGCCTACACAGATACAGCAAAATATACCCACAAACATATCGTGGCATCTGCCCCTGGTGCAGCGACACACGCATTACACTCTTTCACATCTCGTGGGGGTGTGGGGGCAAACCTCAACATTTAAAGACGCCTAACACGTCATTTGAGTGGTGGGAGTTACAGCTGACCGGCGATACCCTGGCGGGACAAGAAGCTCTCGTCCAGCAAGTACGTCGAGCAGCCATGGCCAGTGGAGTCCTGGAATGAGGACACCACCCACTCGTCCTCAAGATCAACGATCTCGATGGTCTAAATAAATGTTTTTCTCTCTCTCTCTCTTTCTCTCTCGTCCATAGCTCTGGTTTGCATGTAGTCCGCTAGGGGCGCTGCGGTGCACAAAGGCATTCGTTCACGACGCGCGCTCTCACTTCAGCCATGGATGATAACGGTCGCTTCTGATAACGGCGCGCCCGCTATAGATGAAAAGGCGAGCGTGGCGGCTCAACAGCAAGCGGAGTCGAGGGCTCGCAAAGATGCTGCAGCACGGCGACGCAGACAACAAGCGGACCCGGAGTCTAGGGCGCGGGAAGCTGCAGCAAAACGGCAACGCCGGCAAGTGGACCCGGAGCTGAGGGCTCGCGAAGCTCACGCTTGAACCGAGCATCGGCGCCACCAACCTCAGGTAGAGAATGCTTGCGGCGTTTTGCCGCCGCTTCCCGCGCTCTCGCATGTACGGGGGATTCACGGTTACCCGCATGATCCCCCGGTGCTTCGCCCACTCATCATCATTCATTCGCTTCGTGGATATACGGTGTTTTTTTTTTTGTTTTTTTTTGTTTTTTTTTTGCAGGTAGCACCTGTATTCGGTACCCCTGTAATAGACGAAGTATGGGACTTATTCATATTTGAAGACTATGACTACGGATGTGGTCTTGCTTATTCTTCGTGCTTTTATTATTGGCGGGTTCCGTATGTTTACCAGGCTTTTGGTAATGTCTTCTTCGCTCTCTGCTTCTGGGATGGTATATATCACTCATTTTGCAGTGTCTTCGGGTGACGTTGCGTATGCCATTATTTCGCATCGCTTTCCTTCGGCCACTGCGGCCGCATTTCGATGGGGGCGAAATGCGAAAACACCCGTGTACATAGATTTAGATGCACGTTAAAGAACCCCAGGTGGTCCAAATTTCCGGAGTCCCTCACTACGGCGTGCCTCATAATCAGATCGCGGTTTTGGCACGTTAAACCCCATAATTGAATTGAATTGAATTGCATCTCTTTCCTTGGATGAGGATTGCTTCTATACCGCTGTATCTTTTAGCACGTGCCATGTCTGGCGTGCTGATTATCATTATGTTCTTCAATTTTTTGGTGCGCAGCGTGTGTATGATGGCGTCTTTGACGTGGATCCCGGCTGCGTTCAGGATTCCGTCCCTTAGAGATACGTGGCTTGTTTTGGAGACGTTGAGTCTTTCCTTGTGTCGTAGAATAATTTTGATGTCTGGCAGCCGCGGTGCTTGTGGCTGCTTGCGATGGCGTGGCCGACCACGTGCGGCTTCCCTCTGTTCTATTTCTTGGTTCTTGTTGTCTTTTCCAGCCACAAAGCTGAGGTCCACCAGAATCTTGGCTCTTTGACGGTGGCTTTCCTTCCATCGAGCATCAGCCTTAAAGTATTCAGGCGAAATGATTTCGCCTTCTACCTCTCCCTCCATGCTGACGATGTGCCTTGCGTTGTTCTGCTGTTTGTTGCTCTGTCGTGGGAGCTTGCTCTTCGAACACAGTTGGTGCGGGCTTCCAAGCTCCTCGAGGCCTCACCTGCTTACGTGGCCACCGCCGCTCGCCGATGGCCCTCATGCTGTTCCGCTCGATCCGGAAAATCGGCTGTAGAATTATTGCTGATGATCAGATTTCCCAAAAACTTCTATCCGCAGGTTCCTTGCACCTTTAGATATACTCATGCCTCAACATTATTGCGATATCCTTGGAATTCCACCACAGATAGAAGAAAATCGCGGAGCCCATGTGAGGTGCGACCGCTCGGCGCGTTCGTCGCTGCAGAAATTCTTGGAATACGGGAAGCTGTCCGCTTTGTCCCCTGCTTGACACCTCCTACACAGACTTTATGATCCAACATCAGCACCGCAAGCCATCTATTCTTTCTCGAGAAGAGGCCAGTATTATGTGTTAGCATTAGATGTCCTACAGATATTTGACGCTTGCACAGAAGAATGGTCACTCAATTACCTAACAATGACTACCTGGTCAATCTGGCTGGGCCGGCCACTAGCTAGCTGATGCGGAAGCAAAAATTATTGCTTCTAAAGTCGTCGACGTAAATATTCCATACTTACGAAGTGATTTAAACTCTTTGTTGGCTACGCTCATGCGAGACTGCACAACAGATTACTGAAATCAACCAGACCATCGGTACAGGCGCCTGCGGGAAATTCTAGCAGGACTTTTCGCCTCCCATATAAAGTCGAGCGATGGCAACCAAGCATGCTTCACCGGATTCGCCTGGGCGTCGTCTTCCCTCGACGCTATGCATATTTTATTGGTTGTGCGGACAGCCTTAACTGTGAACGTTGCCTCAACAGAGATGCTGGAGAGTCTGGGACTCTCGAGCATCTCTGTTGCGACTACCTTCTCTACGCATCACAGCGGTAGACGCTGGCTTCTGCACCAACAGACATTGGTAGGAAAACATTGTTTGAAAGTACTATTTTGTCCTCAATGTGTGACCGCAAAGTAGCAACAATAGCTACAACGACCAGAAGCTCGGGACTGTTTGAAGATCACTGGACTAGATTCAAGACTTTAACGAAACCACTGTGTTAATGTATATATGCATCCCTTCTTCCTGTCCTCAGTGTCATCTTTCATCAGTTTTCTTTTTTTTTTCCTTTCCTGTTTACCCTGTGCAGAGTAGCAGGCCAGAGCATGCTAGCTCAGGCCGACCTCTCTGCCTTTGTAATAAATTATATATATATATATATATATATATATATATATATATATATATATATATATAACCACATAAAGTCAACAGACAACGAAGCCAAGGAAAGCATCTGGGAAATTAAGTGTAGTTGAAATTGGAATGTATAAAATAATGAAGAAAAGGGAGCTTATGGGTTCGGCTCCCACCGGCGACAAGTTATCTTTTCGTCCACTTTCATTTGCCTTTTCTTCATTATTTTCTACATTCCAATTTCAACTACACTTAATTTCCCCGATCCTTTCCTTGGCTTCGTTGTCTGTTGGCTTTATGTGGTTATGATTAACAAAATTGAGCCCTTCGGTTCCCATTCTTTCGTATAATATATATATATATATATATATATATATATATATATATATATATATATATATATATATATATAATGTATATATATATATATACTGGCGAAAAAATGACGAACTAGGGAGCACGGATGCAGACGGACGAAGCGCAAACTACGAACACTTTATTTTGGTTAGAGAACACGTTAACATACAAAGTGACACGGCGACCCATTCAAACGCTGACTGTGCGCTGGGAACCGAGGCTCGGGGCTGTGAATCCGCGTGCTTATCAAGGCACGACACTATTTTTCTCGTTGTGCTTTGCTTTCACTCTACTTTGCGTTCATTCATTCACACATTAACTACGGAATAATCGTTTGGGGAAACACATCTATGTTATTTGTCTTCAGTTCAGCATATACAAAATCAAGCAATACGTATCATAACCCACAGTTCACCGCGCTCTAATGCTATCGGCCTGCTTGAGCAGTACAAAATTTTATGTATAAAAAAGTTATTCAACTACCATTTAGCAATAATGTTTTAAATTGCTTGATTCCCAGCTGACCTTCCAATATATTCAAAGTAGCTCCCTTAGAAATACCAACCCCACTAGGTTCGCTTCTGATTATAATTTTGTTACCATCAGTTTGCACTAACTATGGTAAAAAAACATCTACATTCGCTACCATTACACTTTGGAGTCGTTTTCCTGCTTCGCTTAAAATACTACCCACATTTCAGCGTTTCAAAGCTTAATTCACTAAAAGATTTTCTCCTAACCTTTGATAATTTACCCTAATAAATTTCTGTATTTTCATCGTCACCTAACTAATAAGTATCACCTGTTTTTTTTTTTTTTTTTTTTTTGCCGTGTTAATACTGGGCCACTTTTCTTTTTCTCTTTATTCGTTCTTTTTTTTCCTCTCTTTTGCCTTGAGAAACTGCATAATTTTTGTCACTTACGTTGTTATTTCTGTTACCCTACATTGATTAGAGCATTGTTTGTTGGGTTTTCTTTTATTATTATGATTTGATTTTCTTGCAACTTTTTACAAAGTTTACAATTTTGTTGTAGTTTCTAACCGAGGGTCCCGTTGTCAGTGTTAATACTTTGGGACCCTCGTCTGTATATTACATTGATGTACCTATGTTTTGCATGTAAATAAACTTCAATTGTGTCATGTGTTGCCCTCCGTTCCCGTCTCCCTGTACCAATCTATATGTAATAACAGAGATACTTAATGGGAAGGGAATCAGAAAAAGAACGTTACAGATAAAGGAGAAATTAAAATCTTTGGATACCTTACCAATGCTGAACGAATAAAAAGCAGTTGTGCGAAAATTTTGTCTATTGATAAGACTTTATATTTATCATTGAACAACTTTATACTAAACATGTAAGATTATAAAGTAGAGAGAAACAGAACAGAGGAAACGCAGGGAGGTTAACCAGACGCACGTGCGGTTTGCTACCCTGCACTGAATGCGAGGGAGGGAGGGACGAACAAAGAAAGGAGGAGAGAGAGCGCAATAGTTGCAAACACATTTGAAAGTGCGCATTGATTCTATAAACGGTCGCAGAGACCTGACGTACTGCAATAATGCTCTCGTTGCTTTCTGTGGCATCGACGCGCACGGCCATGGTCCAAGGATCATCATTTCCGAAAAATGGTCTACATTGCAGTCAGTTTAATACTGTCCGAACAGTTTCACACCCGACGTTGTACCGGGCACAAAGACGCAAAATGCGTTCATTAGTTGTTGTTCCACAAGAGTCGCACATGAGCGTGTCACCCATTCTGTTGAGGAACGAGTAAGCCTCTGTAGATGACAACTCTAGCTAAAGGCGGCGCAAGAGTGTAGCCGCCTCAGAGCGGGAAACAATATAGCTTGAGTGGTGGAGCTCATGTACGTAGATGAAATGTCGAACCATGGAGGGAACTTTGCGAAAACGTTAGGAACAAGAATCACAATTTAGAAAAGATCAGCCGTAGAAGAGCTCAAGGTATCGATTATTGTTCCAGCATTATCAAGGATAATGGCGAACAGAACAATTCGTAGATAGTGTGTCCTACTTAGTAGGACCATTCTTACTATATCTTACCATTCTTACTATATATTGAGATTACTCAGACTCACTGATTCCCCAAAAAGAGTTGAGTAGGCCCACCTAACAAAGGATACGCCTGGTGAACGCAGTTTTCTGGTGCGTCAGGAGTATCCGATTGACAGTGTTTCCTTTTTTTTTTTTCTACACAGCACCTCCGAATAGAGAGGAGACCGAGGACGGCTTCGAGGCCACTTTCCAAGCAAATCACCTCGGGCATTTCCTTCTGACACATCTTTTACTGGGTGAGTTATTTACTCCCAATATGTAATGCAGCAAAAATTTGATATAATGCTCATATTTGATCAAATACTAATATTTGTGCGAGTAACGGGAATCCTAAGTTTCGTAGCGGAGACTACGAACATATAGGTCCATCTTTCTCATTGCCTAATTACAATAAAGAAGTGCTGGAAAGGCTATCGCTTTCTCTCGAATATTCTACTCGAACCAGAGGCCTACCTAAAGCAGACGCGCTAAGCAAGTTAACCACAATTGAGAAACACGCTATACTTGCCTACAAATCCAAACGTTTTCAGAGAAAACCAATAAATAACTCGAGCGTCTCTACTCAAACAATGATCCATTAGGCGGCCATTGACCCAAACTGAATGTAGTTCGACTCTAGTAACAGACAAAAAGGACAATTTTGGATCATGTCCACAGATATTATATGGAAATGGGAAAATTAGGTTCAATGCCATATTTTCAAACCGGTGTCTTTACATCTGTGTAACGTTGAAGTGGAAAGTGGTGTCGGAAATTCAGTAAAATTCTTGCATTGAAGTCATGTGGTCAGATTTTACGTATTGTACTCGCCGTTCGAGTAGACTTGTAGCCTATAAAAACTTTCTTCAAAACATCACGTGGCACGGCCGTTCCAGCAAAAGCTGTAATTTAACAGATTTCACCCCACTGCAAGCACACCCATCGATGTAGTCTTCAGAGTCATGAAACGTGCGTATTTTGCAGTGTAGCAGGCTTGTAAGCATTCTTTGGTAACTCTGCTGTTCTGCAATTTTATCTTGGGATATCTCAGAATTTCAGTCAAACTTCTGACTCAGTGCGTATTTGCAGAACTTCTGTCTCATAAACGTGGTCTGCGATTAGCGATTCCAACGGTGGTGATCGACCTTCAGTCAGCCACTGGCGGGCGCCCAAACACCAACCAATAAAGAACTGCACCTATGCAAGAAATGTATTTTTTTTTCTTTAACGAGCGCGCCTGGTACATTGTGTTTATTGCGATGGCATTATGGGAAAAGGGGGGGGGGGGGGGGGCAGATTTGTACGGGCCGTTGTCGTTCTCCGATTTGTAACATGTGCCGATCTTGAAGGCATTGCAAAAAACGTCGGTGCTGATACCGACGCGTGATATGTATCATAGCAATGTCCTCAATGTGGATAGTTTCGATAACGGTGCGCAATATGCGTTACTCCCAAAACGTTTCAAATCAAAACTTTATCATCGGAAATGTAGGCAAACATCTCGGGCGCGCAACTAACGTGATGAGAACGACAGAGCAGAAAAGAAAGGGCAGGTTGTACTGTACTGGTTGATTGTACTGGTTGATTGATGGCATCATTGTGTTTTACAGCCAGCACGGTGAACAGCTGCGCTTTATCGCAAGCCGCTTATTTCCAGAAGCACGGTGGAAGTTGTTAGTAGTACTACAAGATCGGCGTACGCTCGGGTCCCATGAATACCCCCTACAGACGCGGCGTTTGCGCTGAAACGTGACGGTTTCGCTGGAATCACCTCTCGAAACCAGTGCTCTATGGAGGAAGATATGATGCGTTCGCATAGTGTGCCGTAGTTCCATAAATGCTACAATAGCTCATATTTGCATATGTGTGCCTGGTTATGTAGGAATTCGTATTGCCAATATAAAGTTGGTCATACGTATAGGCACCGTGCATCGCAGTTTGCGCGCGATCTATGCGCCACTACAAGTGAAGCTTTGGGACGGCCAGTGTCAAAACCAGCAAAACTAGAGAGACACTGTACACATTCGCCGTGATACTTTTGATCGCTTATCACGAAAGAAGACTGTCCGAGTTGTGAAAATATCAAAGTGCGCATGCTCTGCATATGATAGCACGCGTTCGTAATCGATATGAGCAGCGGGAACAATTGTGAGCTTGATATCGTCAAAGTGCACGGCATACCTCTCAAACGAGCGACGATAAGGAAGCCGTTGTCGTTCGGAATGGCGTATCATTTTCATCGCCTCTCTAGCGGCCGGCGTTGGCAATACTGGGGCGAAACATGAAATGTCGTAGCGCCATCTGAACCGTGAACGTTGCCCATAGGAAGAGCTGCATAGTGCGTTATACAGCTCTAGCTGCGCTGTAGAAAAATAAGGGTGTGCACGCTATCGTGCATCACGTTCTTAAAAAAAGACGTGTCATTCTACGCGTAGATAACCAAGTGTTCACAGTCGAGTAGAGCAGCCGCCAGTAATTTTTGTTGATCCCAATCAATTTAATAAATAACTGCAATCACCTAATCTTTTAATTACTGCTCTGAAAGCCGTGGTGTCAATGAAGAATTTCCAGGAAACTGTAACCTAAAAATGGCATGTTAACAGCCAAGTACTTTCTGCCCGTTTATTTTCTTTTTTTCCGGCTGATAAACAAAGGGGCTAACCGTCCGCCCGCATCAAAAGTCAGCGCCCTCAAACACGCTCCAAGAGTGGTGGCGAAGGCTGGGTCCAAAGGGGGTTCAGCGCGACTGCACCATAGCCACAGGCTGGGGGGCAAAACGCTCATAGAAAGAAATATACAACTACAAATTGGAACACTATGCATAAACAGAAGAGCAATAAATATTTTGTAATCTTGTTTTATGAAAAGGTAAATAATTTTATTACCTTTTACATTATGCCAAATAAATTTTTCCAACACTCCTTGTTGCGCCCCTGTTTATGAGTGCGCAGGCCTTGTTTCGATTTCCGGCCACGAAGCTTACGAAGCCCTCTGCTACGGGAACGTGTATAAATGAAGCTCGCCGGTCTCAAAATGCCCCTTTTGCCAAGTTTTTGTCGTCTTTGCTCGTCGCTTCTCTGTCACCGTTTGGCGAGATTTGCACACCGCTGCAGCAGATTTCATGCTCCTGTCGTTTTCTTCGGCCGGTGCGAAGTCTTTTTCCATCTTTCTATCACGCTGTTCGTTTCAAGATGAGCTTGCGGCATGTGAAGAAACCATTGAAGAAACGATGCTCCGTGGCACATTGCGACACTGTACCGTCGGTGTCTCACTGCACTGCTCCCCCTCGGCTTTCACAGGTGAGCTCTTGTCAGTGTCGTCTGCTCTAGGTATGCGCAATAGCCTCCGATATATAGCTTTTGATGAGCTGCTCGCGCCTGTTTCATAGCTGTAGCCATTTCATGCGTACTTGGCTTCGTGTTTTGGGGATACTTATGTATGCAACTTGCAGGCGCAAGTTGGAATACGCTAGCGCAAGACAGGGGTAATTGGAGATCGCCTTCGTCCTGCAGTGGACATAAAATATAGGCTGATGATGATGATGATGATGATGATGATGATGATGATGATGATGATGATGATGATGATGATGATGATGATGATGTAAACTGCAGAGCACACACTTGCAGTCCTAAGGTGTGCGCAAGAGGCCTACCATTTGTCTTATTTATAGTGAGTTTCGTGCAGCCGACTGTCACCAACGTGAACTTGATACCGGGCTCTCAGGAGCAACCACGTGCCTCCTATCGACCGCGAGGCCAATTTAGAACCAACTGTTCTGCCTGACAGCTCTGAGCACGACATTATTTGATTTTCGAACACCGCGAAGCCAATTTGTGGATCCCCTCGCAACCGGGAGTATCGAAACTCAGCCACGTGCATGTGTGCGGCCTTGAGGGTGCCTTGACTGAATACGCTCAGCAGGAGTATTGCCTACCTTCTACATATACATGACCGTCAATGTAATTTTCGCTCTCGTGACTCTTTGAGCATAGAAAAGCAGCTAGCCGCGTGGCATGAGGACGAGCGTAACCGCACACTGAGGAGCAGAGGCTTGGTTACTGCCATAGTTCAGATATAATGTACTGCAGTTAGCAGTGAAAGGAAACGCGGCGTTTGGAGTACTTGGTATTCATTTCGGTGCAGTTATGCAACATGCACGTTGCATCATGTCCAGGTGCAAAACGTGGGTGCAGTTCTGCCGCACCGTCAACCTGGAGAAGGCGCTATGGCAGCTGCGACAACTTCCAAGCACTTCGAACCGTCTGCGTATCTGCGGTCAGGATGGCTGCGCCGCGATGCTTTGCCTACTCGAGGAAGCATTGACGGTATATTTTTTTTACTCAAACCTTTAAGGTATGCACCGCTCTTTAAATGCCGACTTGTGTCAAGAAATGACATTTTTTACATTTTTTTTCGTCGACGTAGTAGGCGAAGTAGTAAAGAGGCCCTGCTGTCTCCGGTGAAGCTGTTGCGAAGGGTTACATCCACAGCCAGTCGTCCCAGACGCTGAAACTCTTCGAGGGTGAGTGTTATTTCGAATATGTTGGAACAGCCCGATAGGTATGGCTCAGAAATATGCTACAATTCCTTGACTCTGCGCTGTGCATATTCAGATGGTGCCAGTTCTACGGCGAACCAAGCTCGTTCCCACGCCAGTGGCTTGATGAAATGTTAATTCAGCTTGTGGGGCTTAGTTATTTGTTGGGTTTCTGGCTTCACTTTCAGAACTGTGGTGTCACTGTATTTTGTTTACTCTATCCAGTGGTCGCAGCTGACCATACGTATGCACAACCAAGCTCTGAAGCAAGCACTTCTCTGGAACCTGACACGGTAGGAGAGGTCACAGCACTGTCAGCGACTGCTGATCTGCCAGCAGGAGCTCCGCTCAGCACTTCGCCTCTTTCTTATGAAGGTTAGTGATTTTGAAACACTTTCAGAATATTGCGCACTTTTTGGTGCTGCAAGATTACGTGGAGCTATGACTAAACCAGACGCACCAACTTATCGCTCTTCTGTCGATTATCTACCCTTCAGGATCTTTCACCAGCCCCCATCAAAGAAAGGAGGCCTCTTCAGAAACTTCGATCCAAGCTCAGGCGGCTCCGTGACCGCAACAAGAGGCTGCAAGGACTGCTCATTCAACGCCGTCGCATGAAGACCACTGCCGAACTGGTCTGCGTGAGCATTTAACTCCAGCCGTTGCTGCTTTTGTCGAAGGTCAGCTGAAGATGCGTGATCTCAGCCGGTTTGGCCGACGATGGTGCAGCCAAAACAAAGAGTTTGCTTCAGGTTTATACTTCCACACTCCAAAAGGTTACAGATATTGTAGGACACTCCAAAGACTTCCATCTGTTAGGTCTCTGCAGCTGTGGCGTGCACGCACACCGCTGAGGGTTGGGTTTTACCCCGAAGTTTTAGGGGCGAAGCTCCTTAGGGTGTGGGTCTGTCCCTCCTCTGTAGTATGTAGTAATAGTAGTAGTAGTAGTAGTAGTAGTAGTAGTAGTCGTAGTAGGTAGCCACGTCTACTTTTATGAAAAAAAATCACAGCATATCGACGGGGTGAATGATGATGAGTGGGCGAAGCTCCGGAGGGAATCATCGGATCTCCCGCTTAAGGGGACGCTAGCACAAACGCGTTAGAGACGTGCAGTACTCTCTAGTAAGGGGGAGCGGCCACAGCGTCTTACGCAGCCATTTACACATGCCGGAACGTGCACCGCGTTTGCCGACGCCATCACATGACTGCTGAGAGAGTATACCCCCCGTATTCATAAACGCTCCTCGACTTGAACTTGACTTGCCACCGCCTTGGGCAGCGCGTTCGAAACGCGTTGAAGGTAAGGCGGAGAGGCCACAGCGTCTTACACCAGCTTCTTACACGGGCCGTAACGCGCTAGCACAAACGCGTTAGAAACGCGCTAGAGACGCGGCCTTTCGTTAATGTTGGGTATTTATTGCCATCGTGGTGCTTGTGTCTATGGCTCCCGGTCACTGACGCGTGCGGACGCAGGATGGTTGGCTCCGAGCGAGCTGCGACAGCGGTCGTCAACGGCCGTGGTAGCCCGTCGTTTTCTGTGCCCAAGGACTACAGGATTATTTTGCCCAACGTTTCATCAGGTGAAGCTATGAAGCGTGCAGTCATGCTGCACTGCGACATCTCAGGTCGTCCATATCGCATCGAAGACTTTCGAAAGCCCTTACAAGACGCCGGCGTCATCAAGGACGTTGCTGTAATAGGTGCCTACCAGATGTCCCACGTCTGGCTCGTTAACCTGCGGACGGATGAAGCGAAAAAGAAGCTTATAGAAGCAGGAAGGTTGGTCGTCAAGGATCGTCTTTGCATCGTCATCGATCCCAACAGGCAAGAGGTGCGTCTGAAGTTGCATTGGGTGGCTTTGGATGTCACGAGCGATAACATTCGGAGGGCATTCAGTGAATACGGCGAAGTGAAGGAAGTGACCAATGACAGGTGGAAAGCGGAGGGCTTCGAATGTGCTGACTCAGTGACAAAGTTTGTGCGATTGTTTTTGAAAGAGGGTATCGCACTGGACAACATTCCGCACCAGATGCGCCTGGGCAGCGGTACAGTGCTCATTGTGGCGCCAGGACGAGCCCCTCTTTGCCTTCGTTGCAAGCACACGGGTCATATACGGCGTGATTGCAGGGTACCGAAGTGCGCCGAATGTCATGCGTTTGGCCATGGACAGGAGGCATGTACTCGCAGCTACGCCAAAGCCGTGGGCAGATCTACAGTTGTAGACCAAAGCGAGCTTGTCATGGACGAGGAAGAGGCAGAGCAAGCTGCGTCACCTGCGACAGCCGACAAGAGCGGAACCGATCAGGGAGCTGACAAGGAAGTCCGCGTCTCGGGGCTGCAGACGCCGGCCACGACGGTGTCCAGCGTTGGTGAGCACCAAGAGACTGCTAAAACGAACGCGGTTGGCGTTGGTCCGGTGCTCCAGGATGAGGGCCCCACGGGAGAGTCCTCGGACGCGACCAGCGTCTCTCAAGCGCAGCAGGCAGCAAGCATAAAGCCAGCGGTCGACGAAAGTGCTTTGGGAAATATGGACGTGGAGACAACCCCGGCAAAGCGTCGCCATGACGACGTGAGTGCGGTGTCGCAGGAGGAGCGTCTGAGACAGGTCGAAGCTTCGCTGGAAGCGAATGGGGTGAAGAAGAAACCTCGCAGCGCCGTTCGGACGCGCGCGTCGTCCCTGACAAGGGGCGGCAAGGAGGTGAACTCTTAGACGCCTCTATGGCGACTGCACAAAGCGTCGAGATGGGAAATGAGGGCGTCTTGCCGGCGGTCTCGTCCGGCAGGAAAATTGTGTCGTTGGAAAGGTCCCTGCGCGTAGAAACAATTAATGTACGAGGATTAGCGACTAAAAGAAGGCAAAATCAGTTGTATCGTATTGCGATGGAACAAGAATTGGACATAATCGCAGTGCAGGAAACTAAAGTTCAAGGCGAGGACCAGACCGACGGCATGTTACGCCCGTTCTCGGCGCATTATAGTGTGTGCGTCAGTCATGCGGTGGGGACATCAGGAGGGTGTGTATTATTGGTGCGTAGTTGCTTAGGTATTGTTATACAGTCTGTTATAAGCTGTCCATCAGGCCGCTTTGTAGTTTGTGACTTTGTTTTTGCCGGCAATGAATGGCGCGTGTTTTGTTTGTATGCTCCAACTGACGTTGCACAGCGTCTAGATTATTTCGGCCGCATTAGTGAGTATTGTAACACTGATCGTATACTGATCCTTCTCGGCGATTTTAATTGTGTATGCTCAGCACGAGACAAAACGAGTACTACGCCGCACCGTGAGACTAGCATGATAAAGTTAATGGATATCATCAACGATTTCGCTCTGGAAGATGTGGGAGAATGTATTACCAGTGGGCATAATGTCCAATTCACGCATTTTCAAGGTTCTAGTCACGCACGCTTAGATCGTGCATATGTGTCGCTGGATATTGTGCCTCTGTGTAACACCCCTCTCCTTCACTGACCATTGCCTCGTGATGTTTAGCATTTGCAGCAAAAAAGAAAGAAAAGGAAAATTTAACTGGGATTCATGGAAAATTAATAATAAACTACTTGATGATGATGTTTTCAAAACTTTAGTACATGAGGGCATACAAGAACTGTACCGTGACAGTAATTCAGAAGCTGGGCCGAAATGGGAAATATTTAAGCAAAAAATTAAAATGAAAGCTGTAGAAAGAAGCAGCATACTTAAACATGAAGAACGTATTCACGAGAGACTGTTACGTTCAAACTTGCAAACTCTTGTCAAAGAAGAGTGTCTAACGCCTGGAACCTTTAAGGGAGATATCCGTGCGGTGAAAGAAAAATTGGAGTTGTTAGACATGGAAAGATTTCGGGGTGCAATTATAAGAGCGAGAGCAGAGAAAACGGTAATGGCCGAAAGGCCTACAAAGCGCGCACTAGGGACGGAAAAAAGTTACGCGCAACGTAATACAATTGCAGAAATAACATACAATGGTGCCTTGACAAGTGCTAAAGACGAGATTGAGAAAGCCTTTTACGAGTATTACAGTGCTCTGTTTTCTTTAGGTACGGTAGATATCGACCACTTCAAAAGCGAATTTTTGGCGTTCATGCCACAATTAGATGACGAAACAAAGGATAGATTGCAGCTTTCAATCTCGGTAGGAGAGGTAGAGAAAGCAATCGAAGACCTAAATCCCGGGAAGTCCCCTGGCCCTGACGGGCTAAGTGCGGCTTTGTATAAAACCTTCACGCGAGAAATATCTCCGATATTGGGGCGCTTATTCAATGAGGCCTTTGAGTTTAAATCTCTGCCTCCTTCATTTCTCACTTCCGATACCATTTTTATTCCGAAAACGAACGATTCTATCAAACTTCGGCAGGTATCAGCCTATCGTCCTATCAGTCTGACAAATGTTGATTACAAAATTTTTATGAAAATAGTGGCTAGAAGGTTGCAAAGCGTAATAAAAGAAATAGTGGGCCCGCATCAAACATGCGGAATAAAGGGCAGAAGCATCTTTACCAACATTCACAAAGCGAGGTGTGTATTAGAGTGTTGTGACGTCATGAAGGGTGCAGTTGCGATGCTCCAGATTGATTTTGAGAAGGCATTTGACCGCGTGCCACATGACTTACTTATAACTGTCTTAGAACATGCAAATGTTGGCACAGTAATAACTGAAGCTGTTCGTATGGCGTACAGTGGTTGTAGTACCAGGCTCATTGTTAACAAAGAAGTTGGAAATCTCATCCAAGTGCGTCGCTCAGTTCGCCAAGGTTGTCCTATTTCCCCTCTTCTTTTTTGCATGTTTATTGAAAGCTTTTGCCTAAGTATTATAAACCGCAGTACAATTAGTGGCTTCAGGCTACATGCATCTGAAGTACGCGTTCTGGCCTATGCAGACGATATAGGTGTTTTTTGTTCAAATCTCGAAAGTATAGCGGAGGTTATTACCATTGTAAAACGTTTTTGTCAGGTAAGCGGCAGTGCAGTCAATTGGGGAAAATGTATTGGTTTTTGGCATGGCGATTGGGATCTCACGCCACAGTTTTTCCTAAATGTGCAGTGGGTAACAACCCCGGTGAAGTATTTAGGCGTACCCTTAGAAAATTACACCGACAGTGATCCCTATTGGAGGAGACAGACAGAAGAAATCCGAGAAAAAGCCGCGAAATGGAAGGGCAGAGATTTATCAATCTTTGCTCGTGCAACGGTTTGCAATTTGTTTTTCATTAGTAAATTGTGGTATGTGTTACAAGTGCTCTACTGTTCTCGAGTGAATGTGCAGAGACTTCATCGAGTTTTTGCTGTGTTTATATGGGGATCCACATGGGAACGAACAAGTCGGACGAACCTTTTTCGGCGTGTTTGTGATGGGGGCTTAAGCTTATCGCATTTATTTCTGAGACAGCTCGTAAATCGTTTTTTGTACCTTCGAGATGTTCAGGATCCTTTCCTGCGCACAGTTTGCCAGGTATGACTGGTCAGTGCTTTGCCCAACTTTGTCATCTCTTCCAATAAAATGGAAGGTCGACTACAGGGTTACCTTAAAGAGGTTGTTGAGTCGTGCCGCTTCCTGGAGGCCCGTTTCTCGATTGAATATTTAAGAGCAGTGTCTCGTAAAAAATTGTATAATGATTTATGTGATATTGTTCTCCCAATTCCATTGTATCGGACTCATTTCTCGGGCGGAAAGTGGCGCAAGGTGCTGAAACGTGTAAAAAGCATGCCTGTGCGTCCTGGGGTGAAAACCTTCTTCTTTAAATTACATGCAGGCGTTTTGCCAGTTAAGACTTGGCTTTCTGATAAGGGATTCTTCGTTCCGTGGGGTGACCACTGTTTCTTGTGCCGGAAACCTGCAACTATTGAACACGTGTTCCTGGAATGCTGGGATGGCGTGTTCTTCTGGGATGTCCTGCAAAGGACCTTAAAGAAGGATTTCCCTTTGGATGCACAGGGAATAAGGTACCTAATGGTTGATAACGAGGATGGTTTTTCATATGATATTACAATGTTAATGGCTCTGCATAGTATCTGGACGTCACGCATGGCTGTTCGCCATGCAGACGTTGATGCTCGCCCTGCAATAGAGTACTTTCGCGAGTCTGTAATTTCATTTCTCGAAATGGAAAAAGTGAAAAAGTGTGTACCCGATTGGGTGCCCCGTATGGAAGGCTTGTTACACATGAAACAGTTCTAAAATTATGATTTTGTCACTACGTGGTTGACTGTTGTATCAATGCAATAAAGAAAAAAAAAAGCCTCCTAGGCCTCCTTTCGCCTTACTTAAAAATAAATTACTACGCCTCATGCGCTCAAAACGTGACTCCCATATAAATGTTGCACAAAATCTATGCACACGATTCACGTGTGCCGGCAAACAGGGCATCACCTGCGCTGAGTACCACACAGCTGGGAAGAACACAGTATTGCACACAAGGGCTCTGTTCAAAAATGGGACAGTTCTTCCATGCCACTGTTGCACTTTTGCCGCGAGAGTGTCACTTCAAATTGTATTCTGTCCGTTCTGTAGGTTGGCAGTATCAAAGCACACACCGAGGTAGCTATTGATTTCAGACGTCCACTTCATATCTAGAAAGGTGGTTGGTTTTGAATCCCATACACCGAGCCATGCACCCGCGCACTTTTCACGATTCACTTTAGCACCAGACAGTTTACAGAAGTCCATGACATGCTGCATTCCTTGGCGAACTTCTTTCTTAGAGGCACACATAAGCGCAAGGTCGTCGGCATAGGCGAGGACTTTCAGAGATGTATCTGCAAAACTCAAGCCTGTTATGTCACCGTCGTTCAGAATTGTTCGGCACAGGGGTTCCAAGTACAGAGCGAAAAGAACTGGTGACATAGGACATCCTTGCCTAACGGACCTGTTGAGCTGTATTGTTGGTGTTGTTTGCCTGTTGATGACTAGTCGCGTCGATACTTGTCGGTAGCAGATACTTATGTATTTAAGAAGGCGGTCCCCAATGTTGCAGGCCTTAAGCAAGGTGAAGAGAAAGTCATGTGCTACTCTGTCAAAAGCCTTGCTCAGATCAACTTGCAAAACCGCTACCCTGGATCCATCCACGGAAGTGGCTTCGCACATTATTCGCATGACATGCAGATTATCACTGATGCGACGTCCTTTGATGCCGTATGATTGATGGTTCCCGATGACATTTCCGAGGGCAAGGTCAAGACGTCTAGCTATAATTTTAGCTAGAATTTTGTAATCGGTCGTTAAAAGACTAATGGGGCGGAAATCGCTCACTGTCGGCACTTGTCTTTGCTTCTTCGGCAGTAAGACCTCGTCGCATAGATGGTGGCAGCAATCCTCGTTTCGCAATATCATCGTACACTTCTCGTAGTATTGGCACTAATTCCGATGAAAACTTGTTGTAAAAATCAGTGCTGAGACCATCAACTCCCGGAGATTTCCTTGGTTTTAACTTACGAATGGCCCATTCTATTTCACTCTCTGATATGCACTCATCCGTTTGCTGTTTTGCCTCGTCATTTATGCAATTTAACGTTGAGGCATATTTTTTCAATAGTTCACGGTCACATGTGTTACTTCCATATTCGAAGAGGTCCTTGTATGCTTCAGTAAAAGCCGCCTCGATGTCGTTTTGTGATGTGAGAATGCTGTCGCCGCTTTGTAGTGCTTCTATTCTGTTTTTCCTGCCCCGCTCTCTTTCTTTCGTCTTGAAAATTTTTAGCGGTTCCTCATCTCTTAGCTGCGATTCCATCCGAGACCCGATCATAGCAACCTTTGTACTCCTTCTCCAGGATCGATAGCAGCTGCCCTTTGCACTCTCTGATATCTTCTGTAAAGGTACCCGGGTGACAGTTTTCGGCTTCAATTAAATTTTCCAGCGTTCACATCAAGCTCAGCTTTTCGCTCTTCTTGAGAGCTGCTTTTTCCTGACCTTTTGTAAGTAGAAACATCTTACATTCTTCTTTTAAGTCTTCCCACAATATGGCATCTACGTGTCCTCCATTCGTTTTTTTCTTCATTAGATTCCTAATGCTGTCGCATATCTCTTTGTCATCCAGCAAACTCTCATTCAGCTTCCACAACTGCCATTCCTTGCGCCTCCTTGTTGTTCTTTCCTTTTCTTCGAATATGGCTGTGACAAATGCGTGATCTGAGAATGCTACGGGCTTCACCTTGTAACGCACGTTGTACACTGAGAGATCGCTAGACACGTAAAGCCGATCAAGCCTTGAGTGACAGTCGCCTTGCCAATGTGTAAAACCGTCATTATTTCCTGGCGCAAGTTCGGTTACATCCTGCAAGTCATAGTCGCGCAAAAGCTTTCGGGGCTCTGGTAGGCTAGTATCCGGAAGTAGCTTTTTCGAACAATCGGAAGCACGTAAAACACAATTGAAGTCTCCGGCAAATATGGTACGGCACGGTGAATCAAGATACTGCCTCAGGCCTGAAAAGAATTCTTTTCGCAGCGATGCGTCATTCGGAGCATGCATCGAAATGAGCCTGTATAGTTCATTCCGGTACACCAAATCCACACTGCATATACGGCCGTTTCGGTCCTTGTCCCATTCGGGGTATACTAGTACCGCTGATTGTTTCTTTACCAAAATGGCCGTCCCTCCACTGAATCCACAGGCAGGTGAAAAATGAAACGAGTAATGGTTGCGAACGAAATGGTTCATCTCTTCCAAATGCACACTAGATGAAAGTTTAGTCTCCTGAATAAATGCAATGTCAATGTTTACTTGTAAGAGTAGATTTAGAAACCATTGCTTCCTCCTGCGTGCGACCAAGCTCACGCAGTTAAAGGTTGCTAGCTTTAAGTAAGCCATATTGAAAAAACACTATCGTTGCTCCGGCCGATCAACATACCTTTGAGGCGTGATATTCACAGGTCACAAGGTACGCTTGTGACGTTTCTCCACGGACGATTTCCGAGGAGCCGCGTTAACACGGTTCCTCTTCATCGCCGTGTTAGATCTTGCTTTTGGCACCGTGCTGCTCATCTCTGCGGTCCTCCCTGGCGTGCCTTGATCTTCGTCCGAACAAAGCACAGGCATCCTCTCAGCCATAGTGCTTGCGTCCTCTGGCTCTGACTCCATGGATAGGTACGCCTCCGGCGTCCCCGCGTCCATCGAAAGGTCCGTGGCTTCAGACGCTGCTGGCGTCTTGCGGCGTTCTGCTCCCAGGTCCACAGAGTCTGCATCCATCGGAGGGACCGCGTCTTCAGACGCCGCTGGCGTCCCCGGGCGTTCTGCTTCTGGGTGGATCACTTCAGCCGCCGTGACCGAAACCACTGGCACTGAAGGGCACGGAGCTTCAAACACTCCGCTGCACTCTGGTTCCGGCGCCCCGAAGTTTTATCTGTTATTAGAGACACAGCAGGCAAAACTGTTGCCGCATCTTTCACTGGAGAATCGACGTTCTCAGTTCCTTTTTTTCGTGGCTGGTGTTTAAGGTTCAGGCACCCACGAGGAAAGGTTAATGTTACGAGGCTGCAATGTTTCGACAGCTTCCACTTCGTCCATGAGCGCCTCTGCATCGTCGTTGTCGCCATCTTCCCGTGTCATAGTCGCGTATGTTTTCCTGCAGTCGTCGGCTTCATGGCCAAACTTGCGGCATTCAGAACACCGCGGAATACGACAATCCTTTCTTATATGGCCCGATCTGCTAATGCTCTGCTAACGTTCTGCTAATGACAGGTTACCTGACTCGATGAGTTTATCAATGTCAGTTTCTGCAGTGTGAGCATCACAATTAAGCATTGAGCAAGGAACTGAGTGCCTCTTTAGTGTCAGCATTGCCTGAGCTTATATTGAGTTGGCCAAATTGTAAAATGAGAGGCAATTCACAACAACCAAAAACTGGGTGGGCGTCGGGTGGTTGTTTGATCCACAGGATTGTCTTACGTACAATGCCGTAAAAGTTATCTAAAGAATCCTGGCTTAAGCGAGACGTCATTAAATACTTGAAGCCTTGTGTGCCGAGGTAGTCCAATAGAGCAAGGGTGGCAGTAAGTGCGACCCTGAGACCGTCTGCCGTTGACACACTCAAGAATCCCCCTGGTCCATGTGCATGCTTCTCCCAGTGCGTCTAATGCTTTGTCCTTTCGGTGTAGGTTCAGTTCCCATTATTTTAGTAGATTTTCATCCTTCGGCACCGCGAACAGTGACGGCTGCTCGTCTTTCGTCCATTGGTATCCTGTCTTGCACCCGGGAGCGAAGCAATGACGTTGACGCCTGCGGCCAGGCATTGCATCTGTCCCTTTTACAGCGAAGAAAACGTGGGTTGCTTCTTTCGGCAAGCGAGGTCCTACCAGATGTGCTCCATGCGTATCTGGATGCACCTACTTATTTCATGTCATTTTTGCCTCAATTGAAGCTGTCGTAGCATTGTTTTCTGTAAATTTAAATTTCCTACCTGGCAACGTTTGTGGCACTTCAGGGATTTTTCCTATCCGTACTGTGACCATTGAGATGATTAGCCAGCTTAAACAGTGCTACTGTTTGTGCTGCCTGTGACATGCAATTTCTGGTGTGCTTTATCACTATTTGTTTCGTTGATGTAATAAACCATGAAAATGAAAACCACACTTGTCGCACACTCTATCACGAACTCTGCACTTGAGCCAGTGCTTTGTGGATCGTACCTTGCTCTACTCAGAGACAAAGTACTTGCACGACTATTTGCGCTACGAATTATGCATGCTTAGCACGTGTCTGGAAGTGTTGCTGACTTTCTATGCTGTCTTCTGTGCCGGATCACTTTCACTGGGTTCACAATTGCACATAAACGCATAACCAAGGACATAACTAGCAGGAACTCGAGGCTTTCGACCACATTTGACTGGCAAAGGTTGGCGCATGCTGAAAGGCAGCGACCTTTAATACGGGTTCGAAAATGCGGATTCTATAAAAAGACCGGTTTATAATACGCGCCAAAGCATACGTAAGCCTGACGCCATTCAACGTCACGCATACGTAAGCATGCCCTCAGCATCCAGAAGTACCCGCCGGGGTAGCTCAGTCAGCTAAGGCGTTGCGCTGCTGGGATTGAATCCCGGCCCCGGTGACCGCATTTCAATGGAAGCGAAATGCAAGAACGCCCGTGTGCTTGCGTTGTAGTGCACGTTAAAGAACCCCAGGTGGTCAAAATTAATCCGGAGCCCTCCACTACGGCGTGCCTCATAATCAGAACTGGTTTTGGCACGTAAAACCCCAGAATGAAGAAGAAGACAGCATCCAGAAGCGCTGGGGTGCCCACGAGCCACCATTTTTTGCACCGATGGGCGTCTATGAAGCCTTCGCTACCCTGCACGCTCCACAGGAGTTAGTGAGCGCAGCCTCTCCACAACGCGGCTACAAGAAGATAAAAATTACGTTTATAGATATCGAAGCATTTTGAAGCACTGTCAACAACGAAATACGAAGTGGCGTCTGCCAAGGTGTAAACGAGTGAGGCCAGTGAGGGTGCGCTATCGCGCGCATTTGTGAATGCAAACCGCCACTCCACGCTAGGCGCGGTAACCGCAAGGCGCGTAGGCGCGAGCTTACGCGCGTCCGCAAGCGTACGTGTGGCAACTGTTATGGAGCGTGTTTGAGGGCGCTGCTTTAAAAAGCGGGCTGACTGTTAGCCACGTTGTACTATTGCGATAGCAATTCTATGGACACTCCAAGCGCATTTCTGCCGTGGGTGTGGACGTCGGTGTGAGGTTTCGTATAAAGTCCAAACATGGTAACATCGTCGCCCCGCGCTGTACGCTGTATGTGTGAGGGAAAGCTTGTGCGAGGGTCAGCCGACGATTGCAGCTCAATTTCGCGCACGCGAGGGAGAAAGGCTGGTCGGAAGTGCGCTTCTGTCACGCGCGAAGCACGGAGGAGGGGCGAAGGAAAAAAAGGGAGAGGGGGTTTACTCCGCGGGCACCGTATCTTGAAAGCGATCTGCGACGTGTAAGAAGTTCGCGCTCGCTCAGGCCTCATCTTCAAAGCGATCTGCAGTGTGGACAAATGACTAGTGCCGGTTAAAGCCCCTATACCTTCAGAAAAGTACCGCCATCCTTTGAACGACGCCGCTTCTCTCTCTCCTGTATCTCCGATTGGATGATGATAGCGCGCGCTTTCACTTCATTTTTTTTTTTTTTTTTTTAGCCTCTGAGCCACGTCGAAAGTCGCTCCGCCGGCCGCACGCGCCCGGCCTGTAAGCTTCAACGGGAGCTTTCGAGGGGCGCCACCGTCGACTTGCTTTCGCAAGCAAAAAGTAAAGAAGACAGCAACAAAAAAAGAAACAAGCGTTTTAGGAGAGGAGACGGCGGAGGAGAGAGTACATGGCGGTACCATAGTGAAAGAAATTCAAAAAGAGGGGACAATCTACAAAAACTGGCAACAGGATGCTGGATGTTAGCTGCCGCGAGCATCGAAAAAAAAAAAAGAAAGTGAAATTAAATTAAATTAAGAAAGTGACATTGTTTCATTTTTTTTAAATTCTTTGTTGCGAAAACTAAAACGTCTTGCGTATAAATGAAGTTAAACTTTGTGACTTATTTTTCTTGCGTTACCTAGCGACAGGCCAATGACGCGCCAGATGCATGCGTCATGCGCCAGACAATCCACCGAAGCGAGCGAGGATGGCTGCGCGCGTTTGAGCGCTCGCCCGCGGCGACCCGTCTGCCTCTTTTTTTTTTTTTAATATGTAGCTTGGCTTCTTAGGTTCGATGCGTATTCTTGCGTTCCTTGTGCACTGGGACAAGACACCACTGCACTATTGGACTACGGCAAGGTGAGAAGTTTTGTTTCACAGTATACGACGCAAATAGACCTACGTCACGGGACCGAGACTTAAGACGCAGTTAGCGAAAAACAGCTCGGCCGTCCTGGCGCAGTTAAGACAGTTTTAGTTTAGCGTGGTTACCGGAATAGCGGGCGTACCGGAATAGCGGGATCGAAGTGCGCATGCGCAGAACGCTAACCGACCCATACCGTTTACCGTGCGCACGCTATTTCTCAGAGTTAACGTTACCGTGTTAGCGTGGTGTACGTAGTGTACGTAAAACATGGCGGCGGTCCCGGTCGCCCGCTTCGAACTGAATTTGGCGTTGTTTTTGTAGAATTCACTTTGTTCGTAGCAAATGACTGCGTAAACGGCTTTTGCTTAGTCTCATGCCGCTTCGCCGAGAGAGTGTTATGGCTAATCTTGAGGAATTTTCGAGATCGCTTCTCGTTTCGAACACGCCTAAGCCTAACGAGAGAATTTTTTTCTGAGATGCGAACGCCATCTGTCGCTAAAGTCGGGAGATAGGCGCGACGACGGCATATGGCCTCTAAGATGGGAGGATTTCGGAGGCTATGGTAGACAGCTTGTACTGCTTGTCTGTTTCGTTGCAGATCGACGGACATGTGAAGTAAAAATACAACGCGCTCCTGGCTTCCATTGCGCTGCCTATCGCACTTTCCGGACGCACACACACATAGAATTAGGTGCCCTGTGTATGCGAAATTCAAAGCGTAATGGAATAGCGTCCCGCATGTAAACTACGCGATCACGCTATACTAAAACTCTCTTTCTGCAAAGTTCGTTTGCGGAACGGTAACGCTATTTCCCGTAACCCCGCTATTACGCTAACGCTGAACTAAAACTGTCTAATTTGAGTTAATGAGTCGTGCTGGGACAGGAGCCTGCACGTACAGAAACTAATTCGCCGTTTTAGAAAACACACAAGCTAAAACCTAGCAAATTCTCAAAGAAAGTCAAGCGCTCACCATTCTGCTGAAGCCAGGACGAAGGGTGGAGTATCCCACTGCTGCCTACCAGCTGATAAAATCTCGACCGGGTGAGGTAGGTCGTCACCGCAGGAATCAGGAGACGACGATGAAGGCGGGCTTCGTGATGATGAAAAATAGAAAATATTGTATTCACTTCATTGTTACATGGTTTTGACTCTATCCGAGTCTCGAGCGGTTCTGATTAACACGGGGGCCAGGACGGCCTTAAATCCCCTCGTGGTGGCCGATGTTTCCTTCGGGGAAGTCCTCTCTCCAGTGGTCAAGTTGACGACCTCCTCTCCCTCGGGTCCTCCTTCTTGGTAGCTCGCCGTTTTCGTCTGCTCCGTAGAGGTCAGACGCTCTCTCGGGGATGAAAGAGGATTATCTCGTCACGGGAAAGGCGCTCGAGCTTGATTCCCACATTTGACAGGTGCAGTTCCAAGCCGATCATAACAGCATCTTATATATAGAGGGACAAGTTCGTGACGTTTTTTGTGGCCCTGCAACAACATATACCTTCTTTCGGTACTCGCGCCTGTCGAAAACGCGATGGGCGATTGCCAAGAGAGATAACATGGGAGTGTGTTGCTGGCGCCGGCAGAACGCGCAAAAGATAACGCCGAGGAACATATCAGAAACTTGCAATTCTGAAAACGGGCTTTGCACCCACGCATTTGTCTTGAGTGCGAGTAGAAGGCATTCAGCGAACGTCTAGCGTGGTCCGGCTGGGAGCCTTTGTTGCGTCCGTCTCTGCGTCGCGTCGCCCGAGGCCAAGTTTTTGGAAACGCGAAGTCGCCCTTGTATTCGTGATGCTAAAGTGCAGGAAATAATGCCCAGAAATGGGGGAATGCTTGGAAATCGGCTGTTTTCATATTTTATGGTGTTGTTTGGGATGAGTCGGGTATTTCTACGCCATGTATGTAAAAGCGAATTGCTTCTGTTTGTAATGCCGCCCATTCACCGCTTTCGCACGTTTCGCCTCTGCACGCAGTATTCCTGTCTAAAAACGAAAATGACATGCTTGTAACATGCTAGTAACATGCATGTTACATGCTTGTAAATGTAACATGCTTGTTGTTTACTTTTTTCAGCTGATGCCGTCCGGTGGAGCTTCATACGGGAACTACTGCTTACCTGGGCTCACAACGTTAGATGAACGCAAAAAAAAAAAGAAAAAAAAACGCGGTACGAGCTTTTATATGGAGCGAAATAAATATTTCCTCATTTCACGAGGGGTCCTGCGTCTACTTTGTGAAATTGCACGTGACAAAGATTCGGTGGGACTTGACAAGGTCGTTCGCAATCATTTTTACCAAATAATAGACCGACTCCGCACGAAGACCGTGCGCGGTCGAGCAAAAAAAAAAAAAAAAAAAAAGCAGGGTGGGGGGTGGGGGGGGGGGGGGGGGAGCAAAGACGGCGTGCTAGCTAGCGTTCAAAATGCGCGAGCCCAAAAGCGAAAAAGGAAGTGATTGATGCCGACCGCTTGGCCCGCTGCAGTCAATTCGGCCGCTGGGCTCTATGGGCGTGCCCGCTCTTGTTGAATTCCTTTCTCTATGGCGGTACTTTTCAGATAGAGGGGCTTTAGTGCCGGTAGCTTCGTATGCACTCTGCTTTCGACGTTTAGTTCGCGTTGAAGCAAGACTGCACGAAGGTGATTTGGCTCGCTGCTGCTGCCGCGCCTCCTTGCTCCACCGTTTTGACAGCGAGTTGCCGCGGTCATCGAGCGAGATGTGTTCATGTTAACCTGTGCATGCGTTACACCGTGCTTGCTAATTTAGTTAGTAAACGCATGTTTGCAAGTGTATAAGGTCGATAAAACTATTTTCGTATAGTTGTTTAATAATTTGCTATCGTAATTGCTGTTTCGCCTTCCGGGCGAAACTGCGACATTTTTTTTTTTTTCATTTTTCGCCGTTTTTCGTTCACAGCTGGAAAAAATGAGCGGGCAAAAAGTACTTGGCTGAAAATGTGCCCGCTTTAAATTGTTCATTGATAGCACGACATTCTTACATTGACGAGTCTTAGAGAAATAAAATTAGTTTAAATGCGCTAGTCAGTGTCTATATATACCCTCTCGTCCTTGTCTATTGAACGCAGTACCTATTTCCCAAGTAGGAGAATACGTTACGCAAATCTCGTAAAGCCATCGCATTGTAACTCGCGTGAAGCCCGATAATCCTTAAAGTGAAGCTTTCATTGCCTACCTCCCCGGGGTTCGGCCTGTCGCGTCTCACGCTGGCTACACGGTGCCCATCCCGGAGACACTAAAATCGGTCGCTGATCACGGAGGCTGTCTAATCAAAGCGAGCAACTTGGTGGGCCAATGCGGACACCAATGCACGACACGTGTGTTCGCGAGTATTTTAATGCGGTTTGTAACGCGAGAAGACACGATCCTTATAACGCTCTCTCATTGCAGTGGCTTAGGTAATTAGCAAAGGAAGAAAAATTGGCAGCCGATACACGAAATGAATGCTGATGATGGAGCAAGGCTCCTTGGACGATTACGGCTGCAGCTGCTCAAGTTTTCGCTTCGGGGTCTTGCCGCCGTCGCCGGCGTGCTGCTGCTTCTCGTGCTCGTAGCTCGGGGTTAGCTTCGCGGCGTTGCCGTTGGGCTGCCGCGTCTCGTTCTCGCAGTGCAGGATCAGAGTGACGACGTTCGCGCTCCTCCATACTGCAGTGCTACAGCAGCGCGGCGCCGGCGCAACACCTGCGCGCGGTCGGTATGCGCGCTGCGTGCGCTCTGCTAAAGGGCAAGATATAAGACAGTTTTAGCTTAGCGCACGCAACGCGCCAGCGGGGGCACGACTGCGCATGCGCTGAACCTATGAGAGATGCGTGCGTTTGCGCGCGTATGGGATACGTGCGCTAGTTCTCCGGGCTTGCGTTGCGCTGGCTACAGTCGTTGCGTACCCTACCGGCGGCCCTCTCGCGAGATATCGCGCTGCCGAGAGCCTAAGAACATGGCGGCGACCGACAGGAAAACAAGCGGGTCAGTGGTCATGGCAGCGAGCAAATCCCGCGTGTATTTCGGTATCGCCCTCGATTTGGAGCTCCTTGCCTATGTGAGGAGCTTAAATCCATTCGCGGACCCTGTGCAGTGGGCCGTGATCGCTGCAAATATGCAGGATATCACTGGGATGCCGTTTATTGCCCGGAATGTCCGCAGTCGAACGGAGCTCCTGCTATCCTATTACGCTGCGAAGGACATAGTCAACCTGAGAAAGTAAGTTCCGAGTCTGACTGCGTGAATTTTTGTTCGGAAATTGCTTTCGAATTTGTGCACCACACGATTGTTTCACCATCTGTTTGGATAGGCGAGCCGCCGGAGCAAAAGGCACAGTGCATCACGGCCGACCACCGTCACTTTTTGAGCACTGCATATTTTGTCGGGGATCAGCAGCAGACTAACAAGTTCACTCAGATCCCGTTTCTCGAAGCGGAATTGTTGTCGAAACAACGTCGACTCCACTTGGTCCACATCGAGGAGTCCGTTGCGCGAGCGGTATCGCAGCAGCTCGCTTTCACGATCGCGCCTTGTGTGGTATTCTATGTCGTCAAGGCTGCAGTCACCTTTCAAAAGCCACCGCTCGCGGGTTGTGAGCATGAGATCGTCTATTTCTTGCCATGAAAGAGTAGCCAAAAGGCGGCGATTCCACAAGATGCTTAACGGCATTCTCTTCCCTTGCTGCTGCTCGCCTGAACACAAAATCGGCGCGAACGCCGCGAAAAAGCTTGGCTTGTCTCGTGCCTTGACTTGTGACAACCAATGTTGGCTCACGGCCGCCTGGATCGACGCGCGCGGCAGGGTTACAGTGTACTAGAATACTTTCCAGTGGCGCGACCACGCCTCTCCGCCTGACGCACGCGGTGGCACCTGCAGCGGCGGCGCTGCAATCGACCGCTCTTGAAAGCTCGCCCTGGCTCGCCTCTGCAGCGTACGTGGCACTCAATAATGGAAAGCGTGTATGGTTATGTACCGCAGCTGCTTTAACGTAATTCAGCTTGGGTTTGCAATTATTTTGCAGGTATTTTATAATTGTTGAGGTCTTTACGCTGGCCGTATGATTTCGGGGACCTCTCAAAATAAGCAAAGCCAGTAGCAGACGAAGGCCAGTCGATGCGCTGTAAACAATTTCTTTTTCGCGCTTAGTCGCCGATTCGGGCGAGGTCGTAATACCGGAATATTTCGCGAGTACTAAATTTTGCGAAGTAATGGTTATTCGTGGGACCGAATGTTCGCGTGATCGCAAAAAGCATTGTTTAGAGTGTCTGCTAGGGTGCACATGCACAGAAATCAGGCCGATTAAAGCTGATTTCATGTTTACACGACAGAGCACTTCACTTTTAAATCATGTCTGGTACGCAGTACGAAATATGACACGGAGGAAAAAAGATGGAAAAACGACTTCGAAACCGCTTTCTCTGTCCCACACGATTTTATTGCAGGTACTTTTCATTTGCACAAGAATCATCCCAACAGCTTCAATGCACTAAACAAGCAGAAATTCAGCTAATTTAGCCTGCTTAGCTTGAGGTGCTGTGCTGCCTTTCTTTTTGAGAATATATTCGCTTTGTTTAAACCTTTGATAAAGAAATGGAGCCGTGTGGTGACATAAAAGCTAACTATGCGAGGGGTCATACTCTCTGCATGAGCTCTGCATCCCACCTTCAAGGGAGCGGCACAATGAATCATGTGCAGGATGTCCATTATACTTTCCCAGTGAAATTTTCGTGCACTAAAGCAATTCGTGAAAATGTCTTCAAGCCTTGTGATAAAACGGAACAGTTCAACCGAGGGGTAGAGCAAACCTCCTTCATCATTGTGGTGCACGAATTCTGCAGCAGGCAGGCGGCGACCTTCTTCTGTAGGAAGTAAGAGGCTGTCAATACATGCACAACATTTGGCGGGCAGCACACACTTTTTCGCCACGTATCCAGAAATATAATAAATTAGCCTTGAGTCGCTCCTCTGGACATTATACGCGTGTTCCACTGCTTCATTACCACATGAACCCGAAGGTCCCGCTTGTTTTTCTGTGCAAAGCTTCATTTCGTCAATCAGCTGTTGCTTTGCAGTTTCTTCCCGGTCCCCAACACCAAGAAGAGAACTGATGACATCACTCTCTGCATTCCCGCCTGCAACACTGTGCGCCAAGTTATAAAAAGAGAGACAGTGAACAGTGAGCAGGAACTGCTGTGGCGTCGGGTGTGAGTTGCAGCCAGATGAGAGCCTGACAATTCCAAAAAAGTTTTCCACTTTATCCTGGCTCAGCCGGGATGTCAATAAGTAGTTAAAGCCAACTTGCTCATGCAAGTAGCGAAGGAGCTCAAGAGTACTTGTTAGAGTGACTCTTAAGCCCTCTGCAGTGGACTCGCTCAAAAATTTCTTCTTATCAGCATGGCGCTCCCAGATGTCCAGGAAACTGAGCATTTCCTTAATGGTTTCTTCACCAGCAGAATTTGGTCTGAGAGCTTCGGCTGTGTACCTTGCAGTCATCACTGCAATCAGTGACTTCATTTCCATGAAGAACTTCTCTGTCGCTTCAATTTTACCACAGCTCCTTTCCAACTGAGTACGGTAAAGAAAGAATGCCCGCAAAGGACCATGCCCAAACAACTGGAATGCGTAACTTGCCCGCATTTTTTCGAAATTGTTGGGGCTTATGTGGACGCTGGTTATTCCAGGCATTGCTTTCATTGTGACAGTATTGCTATCCAGTTTGAGAGCTTCTCTTGCAAATTGCATTGAAACTGCACCATCAGGGGTGTCAAAAGTTGTGATGAGAAGCCTGTTTCGAACGTTTTTGACAAGGTGAGGAAATTCAGAAAAAAAATGTATGAACCGACTGCTGTCAACAGGATGAGGCTTCTTGCAGACAACTTCCTTTAAAGATGCTCGAATGTTAAAGATGCGCCACATTTTCCTGTTCCAGGCCGCTGCATCGCACGTTACGAAGTCCACAAAGAGGCCAGCCCTTTCTGCTAAAATTCTAGACTCTAGCACAATTTTGGCCAACAGGTCCCCTTTCACGTTCTCGTTGCTCCCGAAAACACCAATAACCTGAGTCCAGCTGCCAACCAGTGGCACAAACATCACAACGAGGCCATGATTGCATGGCAATGTTTTTTTTCTTTTTCGGGTGTATATGGGCCCAGGTCCACAAAACCTTCAATCTTCGCACCTGTGGTTACTGACAAGTGTTCAGCAAGCTTCATTTCATCAATGATTATTCCACCATGTCGGTGGAACACATCCAGGAGGGCAACCTTTTGTTTCAGCACATTGAGCATTTTTTCATTGAACCCGAAGCCGCTTCTGTACTGAGCAGTGTACTTACGCAGGGTTGTTTCACTTGGGAGTGCCAAAATGTTCTGTCTCCGCATATACTGATACAGCTTTGGGCTTCTCATTTTCAGCAAGATACATTCAAGAATCCATTCTTTGTCATATTTCATGCCGCGCGGGCTCTTCCTTCTTGATGCCTCGAAGCACTGCCTGACAGCGAGCTGCTGCTTTGGTGACAAAGAACTTAACTTTTCAGAGAGTATTTCTTCAGCTGTTGCAGCACACTCGCTTTTAATTTTCTTGAGGTCCAAGACAAGCTTGTCTACCTTCGATAAAAGCCACTGGTTTTTACGGGTACATGCTTGCAGTTTCTTAGAAACACTGCCTCGGAACCCCGAGCTAGCATTATTGCTACTTTGCTTCCTACCTTGACGCATTTCGAGGCGCCACTGCCGCCTAACGAGCGCTTTTCTTACGTACTTGCAAACGACGCAAGCGGTTCCTTCTTTTGTTGCCTTGCCTTGGCAGTTAGAGCTGTAAACTGCCGTTGCCTCGCACTTAATTTGGCGTTGCAATTTTGTTGTTAGGCTGCTCGTTAGGTAGCTTTCATCTCGGGACGCTGCGCCTTTGCAGATGTACATATAATGTGCGTCCTGCAGAGTGGTTATAGCATCTTGAATAGTTGCCACTGACGCACCAGCCACCTGCTTACCAAGCACGAACGTCTTCGAATGTAAAGCACCGGCACTATCCGCAGTGAAGAACACGGCCTTTTCCACAGTAACCACGCCAGAGAGCGAGTCGAGGGAACATGAAGTAAAACATACTCCGTCTGCATCGTGAAGTTCGTGTAGCGTCCAGCGCTTCCCAGGCACTGTGATTTTCATCACTGCAGCGACAGTCGCGGCCTCACAGACTTCGTTGCCACCCGTAGCACCCGCATGTTCGTCAACCTCTGTCGCCTCTGCAACCTTCCCTCGTGTCTTCTTTCGCGGTGGGACTTCGTTATCGCTCTTCCTTTTTCTCTCGTTCCTCTTGGGAGTAGGCTGCTTGCTCAGGTAAGCTGCAAGATTCGGCAAAAATGTGGGGACTGCGTCCGGAGTAAGCGTAGGCGTCCCGCGTGAAATACGAACTTCCTCACCATTTATACGGTGCACATAGTCCCTGACAATGAAACGCTGCTCAAAATGCAGTTCACATACCGCGCAGTCTGCGGTTAGCGGCTTGTCGGCTCTATGTAGGTTCCTTTCCCACGTGCATCTCCGTTCCGGGTCTGCAGGCGCCTTGAATAGCGACAGCTTCTTCGCACTGTTAGTTCGGGCGTATCCTGTGCTACACCCTGGTGCGTAGCAGTGGTTGAGACGTTGCTTTGCACTCATTGACGCAAATGGCCGCATTCACATGAGAAACTTGGCGAAACACAATCACACAGAACGAAATGCCACAGCCAAAACACACCACTGAAATGCAATGGCCGGTCGTGCTCAAACCGCTCGTTTGCAAGAGTGGTCGACGACAGCGCCACCGCTTCAGGTGCCACTTCCGCTGACACGCGCAGCAAGGCGCGGCCCCCTCCGCTCGTTGCACTGAATTGCTTCTAGTTCACTGTAGCAGGGTTGCTCCGGCCGTCCCATTCGGACGGACAGGGTGTAATTGCGGAAAGGGGCGTGTCCGCTGCTTTCGCCGCACCGTGGCGCGCGCCTCCCACCCCTCAACTCCCTTGCTACGGCTGCGCGCGAGACGATTTGCGCTATAATTCGCGCTATAATGAAAATATCGCTGTATAAGAAACCGCGAGAAGTTGTGCCGAACAAAAAGGCGCACAAGAGCACCGATGTCCCTTGACGGTATTATTTTTTTTTTGTCTTCTTTGCACTCCAGCCTCTCTCAGGATGATGCTGCCCGAAACGCGTACACTCGTAAGCCAAATTTTTGCGGGAAAATTATTTCCGCGTGCTCAAGCGCAGCATGCCAATGGAAAGCCTGCACGCGAGAGAAGGCATTCGAGCTCTATCTGCTAGAAGGAATGCCAGCTGACTGACGAGGCAACCAAGATTTTTTTTTTTTTTTTGCGTGAATCCGCAGCCCGCAAACTTTTGTTTATGACTTGCATTTTCCCCAGCTTGACCAATTGACTGCCAAAATACGCCGTGGAAAGCGAGAGATATGACTCGGTGCTTTTAAATGGAGAGCTGAAGTCGCGGCAGTCTTGCATCTGTACATGCGAATGCGCTGTTTATTGTGTTAAATAAGCGTGTTAAATAAGCGAACTCATCGCGCGTCTTCCTGCACGAAGTATCAAGCTGCTTACCTGCTGCCGTGGTTGGCTTTACGAGTTTATTGCTTAGGCACTAGATGGCGCCAAGTAGCACTCCGAGGCAAGGGTGTTGACGCTTAGGCGCACTCCCCGTTTCAGATGTTGTGCGCGGTAAACTAATTATGTGGGGGACAGCCTCAACCGTAACGTACGTAGCGCGCCGCACGTTGCGTACGTACTGTCTAGCGCGCGCTAAACTAAAACTGTCTATAGTCCGGCGTAACGCGCGCGCGCGGCCACGCGCGCCGCGGTTAAGCAACGCCGGTGGAAAGCGCACAATCTACAGTCCGGCGTCACGGCGTAGCCGGCGTGCCCAGCTGCGTCGGTAAAACCCCTATATAAAAAAAGTAGCGACACTCTCCTCCTCCGCCTTTCCTCCTCCTCGTTTCTCTTCTCTTTCGCGTTCTCTTTTCGACCGTTGCGCCGCCTACACCGCTTGAAACACGTGCACTTGTTTATTTTTCGCCGCTTATCAGATTCGACGATCGCCGACTGTGTTCGCCGCTATTGTTGTGCTCCTCGCCAGTCGGTAGACGCATCTCGGGCGAAAATGGCGATGGAGCGTGATCGTAAACAAACGCAGCCAGCGCCTGGCGGCGCGACGGTCCACGTGATGCCATTAGGCCAATACCGACGCGGCGTCGGACAGGGTGTGCGAGGAGGAGGCGGCATTCTTCAAAGCGTGACGCTACTTTTTATATAACGGGGTTTTATGTGTCGCGCGCTCAGCGCCGCCGGCACGGAGATAGAACATGTTCTATTTCACCCGGCTGCCGCTAGACCAGAATGCACTGCGCGCTGTAAGGGCAGTGGGCGGAAGGCAAAATGGCGGCTTGCGGCGCTCGTAGTGAAAGCGCGGCTGTGGCTTTCTCAACGTCCGTGGACGATGACAACGCAAGTGAGGATGTATGTACATGTTTCGCTTCTGCGTTTGACGTAGCTGACGCACTAGCACTAGGAGTGCGATCTGCTGGGCTGTCAGGACAAGTTAACGCCATGGCGTGAAGGCAGTCAAACAGCACACGGAGCGAGACCTGTGTATAAGGTATTTTGTGTGTGTGTGTGTGTGTGTGTGTGTGTGTGTGTGTGTGTGTGTGTGTGTGTGTGTGTGTGTGTGTGTGTGTGTGTGGTGTGTGTGTGTGTGTGTGTGTGTGTGTGTGTGTGTGTGTGTGTGTGTGTGTGTGTGTGTGTGTGTGTGTGTGGTGTGTGTGTGTGTGTGTGTGTGTGTGTGTGTGTGTGTGTGTGTGTGTGTGTGTGTGTGTGTGTGTGTGTGTGTGTGTGTGTGTGTGTGTGTGTGTGTGTGTGGTGTGTGTGTGTGTGTGTGTGTGTGTGTGTGTGTGTGTGTGTGTGTGTGTGTGTGTGTGTGTGTGTGTGTGTGTGTGTGTGTGTGTGTGTGTGTGTGTGTGTGTGTGTGTGTGTGTGTGTGTGTGTGTGTGTGTGTGTGTGTGTGGTGTGTGTGTGTGTGTGGTGTGTGTGTGTGTGTGTGTGTGTGTGTGTGTGTGTGTGTGTAAAAAATCACGATGTGCTTTCTTGTCGAACTTATGTTTATATTTTATGCATGACTGGCCCCTAGGCAACTATGTATGTTGGTTGCCTGAAATGTCTTCTCATGTCAAAAAAAGAAAATGAAAGCGCGCACAACTCGGACGGCGCGGGCACATTCTGTCAGAATGTGAGAATGCGCATGCGCCATGGATTGCGCGGCCGTGAAGTTGCGCTCCCACACACAGTGATGGCGCTAGCCTCGCGCGGCGTGCGTGCCGAACTGTAGAGGAGGCAAATTTCTTCCACAGGCAGGGTGCCTCGATGCCAGCGCCGCCGTTCAGGGTGGAGACAATCCCGCTGGCGCCGCCATATTGAATCACACGAGCTCAGACTCAGCTACGCTTGCGTTCATAAATAGTGTTACTCGCGGCGCGCTTCCAAGTGCTTTGCCTTGATGAGGATTTTTTTATCGGTATCGCATCTGCACATCTTTATAACCAATAGCCGTTAACTCGTCGAAGGTCGAAGACGTAAATGTATGGCGCCGGGAACATGCCCCAAGTTGCCTAATTCAATCACTTTCAATATGCCGTGTGTATGTTTGAAATACGCACTATTTTTTTTTTTGCGCTTCGATGCTTGGTATATAAGGTTTGCGACCCCCTGTGTGTGGAAGTTTTTCTTTTTCGCTGTTGTATTTTGGTTTACACGTCACGCCTCCTTTACCGTAGCCAGCGCACGCCGATTATAGTTTCCCTTGCGTTGCGCGTGCTCTTCGCGTTCGTTGCAATTATTTGACGATATCTACGCGCAATTTTGCTTTTTTTTTGCCCACGAAACTGTGTGCTGACAGGATTAAGCTGGTGTAAAATAACTGCGATGTGAAAATAAGGTTTAGTTAGTGCTGTAGAGAAAAATGTAACGTAACTTGTCTGTGTCAATATTGCGTAGTACGCACAAGAAACCAAACGACGCACAAGATACATTTACTTAGTAATGTCTAATACAGTCAATCATGAAAGAGATATGTACATGAAAAATTATATGTACTGTGTGGCGCCTGAAGACTATGTTGAAAGACGAGATAAAAAAAATTCACAAGGTACGCTCGACACACACAATTCGGGATAGGGAGAGTTTTTTTTTAAATTTATTAATTACATGGGGGGGGGGGATTTCAAGTGAGTACATCAAGCTCATTACACACAATATAAATCGAAAACAAGAATACAAACAAGAAAACGCAACCGCGGGTAATATTAATGAAGATATCCAGCCAGAATACATCAGCTACCATCGAATACGTCGCATCAGCCAAACACATCGATGGCGAGTACAGAACATTTTATAATAACTTTATAATAACTTTATTATAACATTTTAATTTTATATTGACGATGGCTACAAAAGGCATCGTCAGAGCCAAGGAGCTTCGCTCCTAAAAAAAAAAGCCGGCAGATCACACACCCTGTGGGAATCGATGTTATGCGAAGCAATGTGCGGGGAACCTACCAAGTTAACGAAACGACCATGAGAGCACCAAGACGTAGGCGGCTTTTTCATGACCTACATGACACGCATGTCATGACATTCATCCCATGACTCCTCAGGAGTCCCTTTAGCTACTCCTAAGAGACCTTAGGGCGAAAGCCTTAGTCATACTCGTGACTATTACTTCTACCACCATCATTTAGTGTTTCCTTCACTTAGTACCGACGTCCGAACCCATTTCAGTGGTGTTTGAGTGTTAATGTTTTTCGTTCAGTCATTGACGTTTTTCCGCAGTCATGCTCATGACTGACTTCTACCAGCATCCTGTAGTGTTTCCTTGGCTAAGTACCCACGTCCGAACCCATTTCATTGGTTTTTGAGTGTTAATCTTTTTCGCTGGGTCATTGTCATGACCGACATGACACGCATGTCATGACATTTATGTAATGACCTATCAATTATGTTCGTCATACACTCCTGTCATACTATACCAATTTTGGTACCTATCAAGTTAACGAAAGAAGCATGAGAACACCAAGACGTAGGCGGCTGTTTCATGACCTACATGACATATCATTTATGTTCGTCATTTACTCTTGTCATAGTATGCCAATTTTGGTACATACCAAGTTAACGAAACGACCACGAGAGCACAAAGTCGTAGGCGGCTACATAGATACATATCGACATACATACATACTATACATATCTACATAGATAGATAGATAGAATAGATAGATAGATAGATAGATAGATAGATAGATAGATAGATAGATAGATAGATAGATAGATAGATAGATAGATAGATAGATAGATAGATAGATAGATAGATAGATAGATAGATAGATAGATAGATAGATAGATAGATAGATAGATAGATAGATAGATAGATAGATAGATAGATAGATAGATAGATAGATACTGTCAAAGTAGCAAATGTTCGCCAAGAAATGCTTAGCATTTAAAAACCACAAATGACATTTTGTTCAATGTAGCACGCGAGAAGACTTCGACTATCAAGCTGTCTAAATGGGAACTTGCAATGCAGTTTAGCCGATGATATAAGAAACGCAAGTAACAATTAATAGAAAACTAGAGTCCTAATGGAACACGATCTTTCGTGGGCGTGCGCAGATCTGCTGAAGAAGAGCAAGCCGAGCCGTGTGGTGGTCGTCGGCTCGTGCGGCCAGGTGGCCGGTCGGCTGAACACGGAAAACCTGAGCTTCGGCCGCTACTGGTTCCCACTACTCAACTACTGCACCACCAAGCAGTGCAACATGCTCTTCACCGTCGAGCTCAGCAGGAAGCTGACGGGATCCGGTACGCCGTTCCAGGATGATCGAGTACTGTTTTTCCACAGAGAGAGAAAGAATAGCGACCTAGTCGACCGCTGATATCCAACTTATGATTATTTTCGCCCATAACTTGCATGCATGCCTCACGTTTCAGTGAGAACAAAGTTATCTTTAAAACAATTTAGTGATGGTTAAGATGCAAGATACCCTGCGCTGACAGCGGGGAGACGGGCAACTTTAAACAGCGGGCTGCGCCAACATCATTACGATGTGGATAAGAAAAGAGGGGCGTCAAGTGCTTTGGCAGAGCACGCAGCAACGACTATGCATCATATTCACTGGGCGAACTCTAGACTAATCGACAAAGAAAGAAACTGGAAGTCACGCCTGTACCTCGAGGTACAGTCAACAGGACACACGCTCAATCGGAACGAAGGAATCCCTCCCCTCGTCTTACGCGCGGTGCTTGCGTCACATACTAACACTTACTTAAACAGACACTTCAATCTTTTTTGCCCCATAGGGAACAATGCTTCTGCATGGAAGCCGAAACGTCGCTTTCAAAGTTTTATTTGGTACGTCTTTCTTGGTCAATTCTATACCAACCAGACGGGCTTCCGTCGAACTCTCGATTACATCAAGATGCCAGACACTGTTCGTGCTGGCTAACATCACAAATTGCGCGGAAGCTGCAGTTTAACTCCTTAAACTAGCAAGTTACCTTTGTAGTACTTTTATAATGAGATACCTTAGCGCATATGCTGTTAGATCCCCGATCTTGCCCATCAAAACAGCGCAAATCCCTCAACTTGCTGTTCGCATACTTCAATTTAATAGGCTTGTTCTCCACACTGCAACCAAACCTCTTCCACTCGTTAGCAATTTGTTTTTCTCTTCTTTTAAATGCAGGGGTTTACGTGCTAAAACTGCGATCTGATTATGAGGCACGGCGTAGTGGGGGACTCCAGATTAATTTCGCATACCGGGGTTTTCTTGTTTTCACATAACTGCCAAGACCATAAGTTCTATACTAAAAACCTTCCTTTATAGCACGGAACATCTATTCTACAGATAATATCACACGAAATGCACCGTGTGTCCTTCAGTTACTTTCCATTCTTCTGCCCACATTTTTCTGTGTTTCTCTCTTTCTGTACGCCCCATCCTCCGCAGAGCAGCATGTACATACGTAAACTTTCGACAGCTAAACACTTGGTTTTCGATAGAGAATTGCTTCCTCATATATTTCTGCGATTGAGAAAACGAAGCCCGCCGTGGCTGAAAGCGCGAGTGGACAGCGCCACATTTAGTACGTGCGCGTAGTACAATGTGGTGCCGAACTTACGCAACGGCCGTCATCAGTCCCTCGTAAAATGTCTGACGCCCGTCATCACCACACAGTTCCTTACGTCCGCCGCCACCGATAATGTGGTACCGAAAAAAAAGTATTTTTAACTGACAGCTAATGCATAGGTAATCCCTCCATTACCAGACTATATGAGCGCGACTCAACGCGAAATTCTAGTGATAAGGAGGCAGCGAACAAAAACATGCAGATGGAAATGAGCGCTCGTCTTTCCTCTTTTCTTTGCCTTGCATATGAGCTGCGCAATTTCAGTACGAGTGCCGAAGTTCCCTGTTGTCAAATGTTGCTGAACTCCTTACGGCAGAAGCCTTCTTTTCCTGGCGAGGGCGCACAATGGCATCTATAGTCTAAGCGCAGAGGCAAGCTCAGAATGCCATGGCATGCAAGACATGGAAAGTGAGTTACTGCCGAGATGTTCCTGCACGCCGCCCAAATTGCATCACTTCCCCTGAGCAGCACTTGGCCACTTTTTGCGGCCGCTCGCCGCAAGTATCATCATCACATTTCCACGGCATACAAATAGCCCGATAAATACCTCGGGCTGTCTCCACCCAGAACACAATCCCAGGTTCAGACACGGGAGCCGTCTTCGTTGTAGTCAGGCCATCTGTCTTCAGTGTCAGCACGTCGTCGTCCTGACATCGTCGTACAGCCGCCTCGTCATCATCGTCGTATTCTTCGCGGCACCTTCGGAATTGTCTTGCTTTAGTAACTCTTGTCATCACTGGTTTCCTGGCATAGTCACCGCCGCTCATGGCGTAATGTTGTCCTCATCTTTGTGAACTTTGGTTCGCTTTTTTTAGAGCGCAGCTCTTGGGCGCCCGTAGCTGCGGCGAGCGTCGGCGTTGTCCCTCGTAACCGAGCACAGCGAAGGATGGAATGCGGAGCGCGAATGAAAGACGGCGAGCCAAGAGAACGCGAGGAGGAGGGTGCAGCGGAAGCATGAGAAAGAAAGCGGAAGAGGAGAGCATGGCGAAATGGTGAGGAGGAGTGCCGGCGGCGACCACGCATGCGGCGAGTGCGGAAACAAACCGTGGGCTTCGAACCTACTGCGCATGCGCTACTTCGCCTGCGCCACCGCCACTAGGAAATGCGCCCCGCGCGAGCCACCCGTTCCCGTGTTCACGCTTTATTTCTGAACAATGAGTGACGCAACCAGTGGAAATGCTTCATCTGCCGCTGCTGCTAAATGAGCTGCCCGAGCAGAGGCTCAGCGCAGCCGCCGAGAGCACTCCGTCGTTCAGAATGAAATGTTTTGCCACAATATATCGCCAATTCAAAACACCTAAATAGCTGCGCTCAAGGAGGAGGATGGAAAACAAGAGGTGAAAGGCAGAGAGGTTAAACAGTGGCCGTACTCTGAAACGATCCACTTAGGCGATACTATCGCCAAAGTGGACAACGCGCGACCGAGCGTTGTGAAGCGTTCGAGAGCGCGTATTGGTAATGCATGCTCCTGTCACGCGTAATCAGCCGGTTGATTTATTGAACGTGAGTATCGCCGAGGTGATGAATACCGTGAGTTATAAATACCGTGCGAGTGCAGAGCGGCTCGGGTAGGTTGTTTTCGAGTGTAATGGCCACAGTACGGAGTCTGCGCACTGATACGGTTGGCTACGGCCGCTTTAGGTAAAATAAATTTTGAAAAGGAAGTTGAAAAGTGTTATTTTAACGAATAAATTGTTCTACAACTCACGCGGTTACGAAACACATTTTTGATGATATTATAAAGCGACACACTGTTTCTGCGTCTGTGTGTCAGCCATCGTGCACAGCCAGTGCGGCATCGTCTAACTTGTCCCTGCTACACTTCACCACCAACCACGCGAGCAACGCGTTGTTTATGGTGGCGTTGCCAGCTGCTCCAAGACACTGTCACCAAAAATTGTCACTTACACAAGGAGACAGCATGCAATAGCCGCTCAACAGTCAACAAATATCGCTGCGCAAAACCGTGTGCAAACCACCATCAAAATATACTATAAACTACTAACTCTCTTGTCTCTACTACACTTCTCCACCAACAGACCACGAAATGACGTGTTTGTTTACTCAATATATGTCGGGAGCACCCAACAACACCGTGACGTAAAATTGACGTAGACCGGAACTACTAGATGGTGCTATTTATTTTCCGCTTTTGCTAAAAAAGTCACAGGCCTGCGCGGCACACGCAGCACAGTCACAGCCTAAGCTGGTGGAGCGGCTCAATAGTAGCTCCAATTTCGGCACCACGCACAACAGGTCTTCGCAGCAGTCTCTTCGCCTCGTTTTGACGAGAACGATCTGAACTGTCCTCCCAGCATCTACGGCGAGCTGCGGCTTGTAATGCTCTCTGCACAGCAGCCTGCTGAGCCCGATCAAGCCTTACAACTGCAACTTACATGTCGGGCATGCTGAGTTTGCAGGCACCTTAACTAGATGGCGCCACCATACTGCCGTAGGTTCGGGCAGCTCGGAATCGCGTTATTGCGCGCCTCGTCTGAATCGCATCTCGTCGTCTGCGCCTACGCACGCTAAGTTTGCAGGCGCCTTACCTAGATGGCGCCACCGTACTGGCGGAGGCTCGGGGGTCTGCCTAGGGAGGGTTTATAGGGCATTTCTCCGCTGCCCGATAGCAAGCGCTTGCGTGGCTGAGTGGTAGAGGCTCCCACGCAGCGGGCGCGGGTTTAAATCCCGGCGGGAACCGGGTACTTTTTTCGCATTTCGGGCTATAGCGGTTACGCGGCGGCGGCGGCGGGCACCATCGCGAACCGAAACGGCTATAGGAATGAGCCCATAACAGCTTACGCTGTAAAACAGCCAATCCACGGGGCGCCGTTGGCTGAAGCGTGGCCAAGGCGATAGTATTGCCCAATTGGATCGTTTCAGAATACGTCCCCAGATTAAGTGCCCGGTTGGCTACTCTGCACATGGGAATGGGGTAAGGCCAGAAAAGATAAGAACGCAAGAGAAGATAAAAAAGGAATGCATCAGTTAGCAGATTCTATAGTTTTTCATTGAGTACCGTTTCTTTTAAAAAGCACGCTGGCATTTTTAAAGGAGTTCGTGCCGGCGTTGGCTGAGACCACGGTCCAAGAATTCTGGCTTCCTAAGGGGACGGTTGTAAATCGTGTCGAGCGTGGTGCTGAGGTCTTTGTGCATTGAAACGACGGCAATCATACAGAAGGTCCGCTATCGTCTCTTTGCACTCACAAATTTCACAATCTGGACTTGTGGCCATTCCGATGAGGTAGGACCGCATTGGTAAAAGCTACTGCAAGCCATAGGCGACAAATGAGAGTTACCTCTCCCGTCTTGGTAAGCCATATGGAAGGCGGAGCTTCAGATCGGTATCCAGGGAACAAAGACGATGGTTTTTAGAGTCTGCCAAATTCCACTGGGCCAACATAAGCTCGCGAGCATAGAGCTTAGAGCTTTCCTGGTGCGTCTGTTCTTGACATCGGAATAGCGACTCAATCGGCACTGGTATGTGAAGATCGAGCGGCTGCTTCTGCTTGCTCGTTTCCGAGGATACCAAAATGAGTTGGTAACCATTGAAATACGATTTAATGTCCTTTCTCAACTGCCCGATGGTAAATTTTTCGCGTGTCTGCGATAAGTCGTTCGTGGGGTCCACGGCGTAATGCAGATAGCAAACTCTGGAGGACGGCCTGGGAATCGCAGAAGATTGACCATTTCTGGGCGTTTCCTGATCGGTCAATTGAATCGCTGCACGCAGAGCTGCAAGTTCTACAGCTGTTGTTGATGTCAATTGCGATGTCCTGAATTATATGACTGTAGATTTTATGGGACAAATAGTGCAGCTGCTGAACTGGAGTGCACTCAAATTCGCATTAGGGCGTATCGTAATCGTCGGCGAATTTTTACAGCTGTTAAGGGCTCACTCTGCGACAGTCGTGTCCGGCATTAGAAAAAAAAAAAAAGTCTCATTGGCCGTATGCTGAACGTGCGAGTGAAAGCGCGCGAGGGCGAGGGACGCGCGCTTTCACGGGGAGCGAACACACGGCGGAGAGAAAACGCGACTTCCCAGTGGAAGGGGAGCGGAGAGCAAGGAGGGCATCGAGGCAGCCTAGACTGTGCGTGTGCGCGCCCGCTCAACCACTGCGGCGCATGCGCGCAGCCCTTCCGGCCTCTGCCGCCTGTGCCGCCGACTCTCTCTGGGCTCTCGCCCGCCTCTCCCCTAACAGTGTCGAAACGGCGTTTAGGCGTGTTCCATCACATAGCCAGCGTTTTGACAGCGGCTGTGTGCGGTCACACAAACAGCGCGCGCGCACAACTGTTGTCGATGGCGGTGGCGTTTTGCCCGCGTTCGCACCGAACGCGCGCGGCGTTAGTGACGTGTTTATGAAGAACTTGCCAACCTTTGCCGTACACCCTAAGGCGGTGTACCGTAGCCACCATAAGGCGATAGTCCCTGTGGCCACTAAATAAATTAAAACCACCGGATCATATATATTTCTCATTGTTTAATAGTTCAAATAACCAATTACTCCATCACATCTTAATAGTCATAATTGGAAATACATAATTCCCACCATAGTACAGCTTCGCTGGTCTTCCATCTCCACCCCTGTGGAAGGACTGACAGTTTTTTTCCCTCATTTTTGCAACTTTTCCGCTGCTTCACTGACGTTCTAAAGCCAGTCCGATCAGAGATCGAACGAGGACAGACTCGGCTCTTTGCACCATAGATGCGCCCGTCAGAGACGGTGTGCTTGGCGACTATGACTGTAGAGACTGAAGAAATCCTGAAGTTGTAACAGTAATGCAGCTTTATGTACAGAAATTTACAGGCAAGACACATTTACAGTGAGAAATTTTCAAACTGGCTAACATTGGGATCTTGTCCCACTGCAGAACTGAAGATGCATACCACCTGACCTTATACCAGAACTCCGGACAATGGTTCGGGGCGTCGTTTAATGGCACGTAAGTCCGGCCCAGAAGTTACAAACAACAAACAGCGGATGCATTGAAAGATCCGATTCAGACCTATAGAGACGCACTGTGACGGGGAACCACCCGTCAGCAACGACATTGCAACAAACTCTCTTCCACATTCAAAAACGAAAGGTGGGCAAATAAAGGTCTATTAGGGTTGGTAATATCGATGAACGATTAATTGATTAAAAGTATCCCGCAAAACGATTAATCTTCATCGATATCCACCTTTCATTTAATCGACCTAATTGATTAGGCCTGTTCGATTAATCGTTTTAGAGAGTTCTATCTTCTTTCTGGAGTTTTACGTGCCAAAACCAGTTCTGATTATGAGGCACGCCGTATTGGAGGGCTCCGGATTAATTTTGACCACCTGGGGTTCTTTAACGTGCACTACAACGCAAGCACACGGGCGTTTTTGCAGTTCGTCTCCATCGAAATGCGGTCGCCGGGGCCGGGATTCGATCCCGCGACCTCGTGCTCAGCAGCGCAACGCCTTAGTTGACTGAGCCACCCCGGCGGGTGTTTTAGAGATTTCGACAGGAGTGGGACGAGAATTTTGAAATCGTTCTGGAATGGCGGCCAACGAGCAGTGTCTGTGCAGCTGGGGTAGAGCGACTGTCGACTGTCTTTCCGAGTCCAGAGTGATGCCAAGCTGAGCACGTCCCCTCTCCCCCCCCCCCCCTCCCATTGCACACGCCACCATGCCACGCGGAGCCGGAAGCTTGAAATGCCCTCGCAATGCATATCGTATATGGCTAGGCGAAATCGCCTGTGTATATGCAAATACGATATATGCATATACGATATAGGCGAAATTGTATATGGCTAGGCGAAATCGCCTGTGTATATGCAAATACGATATATGCATATACGATATAGGCGAAATTGTATATGGCTAGGCGAAATCGCCTGTGTACACAAAACTATAATCATCAGCCTTCGCTCGAGCGTCATCGTCTTCTTCCGTAGCTGGCTCGTTGGCGCCCCTGCGCTCGTGCTCGGCATGCACTCGTGCCACTGCTCCCGCCGTCGTCTGCTTTCATAGCTGGCTGCGTAGCCGCTAATCATTCCAGCGCAGAATTCCACTTCTGTCGTCGTAATGGGGAGGCCGCGTCTACGGGCGTATAAGCCATTGCTTGAGGGGGTATGAGCCATTAATTTTCTTACGTGACGGTCAGATTTAATTTTTGACGCAATTTGATTTGGAAGAATCTCAAGCGGCAGTGGCGGGCGAATGCTTCTAACCATGCCACCGAGCAAACTCGAGACATCGAACGCAAGCGACAACGGCGAACTGCGGGCATACCGTCAGTGACGTCGTTCTCTCCGTCGCAGCCGAACGTGTGTGTAACCTCATAATTAAAAAATACTTTAATGAACCCTAGGGATTAACCCGGTGATAAATACCGGGGCCACACGTTCCAGCTTCGCTGGTTGACCATCTTCACGGAGTGGTAGGGCCGACGAATTTTTAAATTCTGGACTGAGTGCCATTTTATAACATACATTGTTCATCTTGTCAAAAGCCAATAGTGCCAACTATAGTTAGTCTTTAACAAGGTAAAGATTACCTTTATCAAACGTTTATACACTTGTGTTTCAAACTTGGTTCCACCTCTCAAATATTAAAATAGGGCCCTACAAAAGTAGATAACTGCGTTTCAGCCTTCTTGAAAGTGCCCGGTAAAAATTTCGATTAATCGATGAAAAACCCTGCATCGAAAGCGATCAATCGATTAAAGGCTAAAACGATGAACGATTAATCGTTAATCGAATGAAACTATTAATCGACCATCCCTAAGGTCCCGTGTGGCACTAAATCCCCTTCACACACGTTCACGCCGACCATCACAAGCGGCGGTGCCGCGTGGTCGGAGGGGCGTTACGCTGCACTGGCTCGGCACTAGATGACGTCATTTATGGTTTTCCCGCATGTGGTGCGGCATCCTCAAAAGCAGGCGCGTACACAGGCAAACAACCCAGTGCCGTCGGGAACCTCGCCTCAAGCTATTTTCCCTCGTATTTGATGACGAGGTCATTTTCAAACACGTTCGACGCGGACGGCTCGACAACGACAAAATCACGGTAGGGCTAAGGCGGCGAGCTTTTGTGTGAATTCTAAAGCACTCGAGGATGGAGTTCAGGTGGATGACAGCTCTTGCTGTTCATGAAACTTACCGCACATAGCGCATATTCGCAGGTCTTATTTGCCGCATACAGTTGAGTTGTGCTACGAGCGGAAGAACTGGTGTTTCTGAGGGTGATTTGATCATTGACCAAGTGCTCTGCCGGAATAGCCGCTTTAGACTAACCCGTTCCGTCTAGTGTGCGCGAGTCCTGAGACCCGCTTTCGCCACGGCCTTAGATGAATTCTCCTTCTCCTGAACGTTTTCTCATTCTCCTTGCCTCTCTCTGTTATTCCTTGTAAAAGAAGAGTGCCAAGCGATTTCCATGTCTGTGGTGTTTTCGCATTCATTTGTTGTTAGCGGACTGGGCAGAGGAACCGTTCGAAGCCAAGGGGAACAAAATGTCGGCGGCGACGTCGAGTCCTCGACATGAGATGCAAGCTGAGCGGCAACGATGTGGTCTGGAAGACGCTGTCTCGAAGCTGTCTAGCCCTAGCGGTGAGAACATCGACTCGCAGGGAGGTTTCACCGTCGACAACCATCCCGCCGACACAAACCTTCGCAAGAGACAATCGAGTGAGTCTGGTGCGATCAGGCATTCGCATCACTGGACTTGCATGACCTCCTCTTACATCTTCCTATACAGCGGCACATGCTATAGAGAGATACATCTTCCTGGCCTAGCGGAGGACACTAATATGTCAGTACTTCAACGCTAACAAGGAAATCGTGGTTGCCGTACAGAGTAATGTACGGCCACACGGATTTAATGGAGTGTAGGTAATGGTGACGGTGGGCGTGGTGGAGGTTTCATTTTATCACGCTGGGTGTCGCACAACCTTGGTGGTGGCAACTCTTGCGCTGCGCGGACCTTGGTTGTGAACCTGGCCCCTGTTTCGCCTAATGTTTCTTCGCTGCATTGAGGCGAGAGAGGCGTGGACCCGTCCTCATTTTCCTCGTTGCCTCTGCGTGCACAGGCTTCGGCGTGATTGCAATTGTGCGGTGTTGCCATCATAGCGAAGAGCTTGCCATTGTGTGTCGTATACGAACATAGCAAGACAGATGTCTGAAGCGAGCGTAAGCAAACCACGCGAGAAGCAACGCAGCGTTGTTCAGCCTCTCACAATGCACAGGTACACAGAAGGGCCCTGAACAGGCTCGAGTCCGCGGGTGGTCTACAAGCATTCGTTTACATCGCTTTCGTTTAGGCGTGGCATAAACAAAGTTGGTTTCCCTCAAATGCTGTACAACGCCATTGACACGTTTCAAAAGACAATATGTAGCGAGAGCGTATTGGCGAGAAAGCGTAACATTCGATAACGGTAGACGAGGCAAAACGCTGCTCTTACACAAAACTTTATTTGAACTTGTATAGATAGCCAGATAACTGTTGTAAACGCATAACATAAAGCTCGTGATCGATGCCTGGTTCTTCTTCTTTTTAGCTGCCGCAGCCAGGAAAACTCACTGAATGAAGCGTGTGATCTGCTGATCGGATCGCATGTTGGTTCATAACAACCTCTTTTCGAGCACTATCAGGGGTTGCCGGGCAGCCGTGTATGTGGATTAAGCAAGCCCACAAGGTGTCTCCACACTGCCCGCGATGGGGGCGACAACTCGTGCCTTCGAAGTCATGAGCGGTGTTGCGATCGGCGACGATGTCCGACGCGATCAGCGGTTACGATGTTCCGACGCCATTATCGCGACACACGTATTCAGGACACGCCAGAATGGGCGTCCTCCTGTCGAGACTGCCGACGTCGGCGGTCTCGCCGACGTCGTTCATGTCCCGCATATCCTCGATACATTTCGAGACGCGGCGGCAAACTTAAATAGCCACCGCCGACGGACAATACCGAGTTGGTTGTGCGCCGTCGGAGTCTTTCGACGCAACAACCGGCAATGACAAACTTAACTAATTAGTCGCGAAACGCAATTAATTAGTCACGGGCTTGTTTTCGTTAATTATTACTTGCTGCTAACTGGGATCAAGTCTCTCGACTGTTCTGAAGCTGATGTGTGGTATAAGTTAAGTTTCACTTTAAGACAATTTACGACTTATGTTTTCCATGGAAAAAAAAAATTGTCACTAAACGCAATGTGCGTAAACCATGGGTAACGCTTATTACATCAAAATGATGAAGAAGAAATATAAGATGTTCAAGCGTTTTTCGTCTGAAATGAATCCTGTTTACTTCAGTGTATTTAACCCCACAAAGCCCGAACACCATTCCACGTCAAATAAAATTAAATCAACTTGTTCACATTTATTTCTGGCCATGGAGAGTATGCTGGTACGAAGAGTGAAATGAAATCGAGTAAGAATAATTAGTACGTTAATTACTTAATTGCTAATTGAATTTCTGAACTATCCACAACTTCAAACGACCTGGAACATATCAAGAACGCTAGTATAGGCCCTACATTAGGTTTTCAATGCTTTAATCGTAGCTTTTGGGCATGAAATTTAGCGTATCAAAAATATTACTTTGGGCTTTCTAGGGTTAAAGAATAATTTTCTAAAGTAAAATAAATAGTTAAGGTTAAGTGAGCTTGTAATTTATGGCGTACCTGCATTTCACTCTTCACTTGCAGACCAGACAAATTTCATGAGTTTTGGTCACGGTTTTAAGCATGAAATGCTTTTAGCTCCCGTTGTCGGCGACCTTCAAGTGCCCTTGAACCAAAAGCCAGAGCCGTTATCCGGGCACTCAAACGAGAACATCCGGACATTGTTGCGAGAAGAAAATGCAGGTACGTTTAGACGGACAGTGTTGAAGGCTAAAGAGGAGTACGACATCCAGCATTTTGAATTTCTTTCTAAATCAAATAATAAACGCGCACTGTTTAGCTTTCTACGCGCCAAGAAAATGATTCCGCGACCAATAAATGCAGAATCTGCAGTTTTGTCTCCCGAAGAAATAAAGGATTCATTGGAGGTAATCGCTAGAGGGCTAAAACGTAGATTTTCTTCCCAACAACCATTAGCTCCATTGCTGTCACCAACTCAGGGAGATTTCATGGAAATTTCAAACTCTGAATTATCAGATGTCTTACTAAGCTTTCCATCAGCGGCTCCGGGCTCCGATCGAATCACTTCGTCCATATTAAACATTTTACATAAAGAATCACAGGAATATTTATTAGACATCATTGATTATTCCATCAGAAGGGCATGGCTTCCAATGGAGTGGAAAATTGCCAAGGTTATTCCCTTGCTTAAAATCCGGGTGACGGTTATATGTTAGACAATATGAGGCCGCTCGCGTTAACTTCAAATTTCGTAAAATTGATTGAAATAATTATCTATATTTATGTGATAAATTTTCTTAATGAGCGATCGATCCTGAGTACGAAACAAATTGGTTTCAGTCACAGTGCTCTTTATGACAGGCATATATTGACCTTGAAAGCCATATTCAATTCGCACGGCGCCAAAGGCAGTATGCGGCATCAGTCACTCTAGATATCTGAAAAGCATATGACAGAGTTGAACATCTGATATTGATCAATCAGCTTCAGAACATTAATTTTCCAAAATACCTTCAAGCATGGATTGCACAATTTTTAAGGAACAGATAATTTTATTGCTTCCAAAGCGGCATTTCTTCAGCTAGGTACGCGCCGTCAAAAGGCATTCCACAATGGGCAGTACTTTTTTCAGTCTTATTTACTATTCTAATGAGTTCCATCCCATGTCATGATGACATACATACTTACGTGTACGCTGATGACAGCGCTTTTCTCATCAGCAAATTACATCCAAGAACTTTATAAAACATTACAGACATACTTGTCTGTTATAAAAAGATGGCTTGATGCGATGCATCTCTGTCTCAACGTTAACAAATGCTCAGTGCTCGCGTTTCCATTAAAGGACCCCATATATATTTCTCTTTCTTATCATCTAAATATTATCCCACAAGTAGAGACTGTCAAATATATTGGCTTGATATATGATGGTTCACTGTCTTCGAAGGCACACATTGACTACATTGCAGCAAAAGGTGTTCGTGCGGTTGGCTTGCTGCGAAGGCTGAACAATAGTCGGTCAGGAATGCGAAGAACAACGTTGTTAAAGGGGCCCTGAACCACTCCTCGGGTTTGGTGAAATAACATAGTCCGCGGGTAGCATACGTTGTTGTGAACATCTCAGCGAAGTTCTGCTGTCGTACGCGGTCCGTGGAGCTCGCAAGCGGCGCGCGAAGTCACCTTTCTCTCAAACGCTCTCGTTTTAAAAACACCATGATCCTCGCTCTTTTCTGTGTGCTTTATTTCGTACTAAAGCACACTCCAATACGCGGCTCCTATTGGTCGCTGCGATCGGCTACACCGCGGCCGCCGCGAGGTGCCGCCACGAGTCCACTGGCGAAGCGCACTGCGGCTCGCTGAGGACAACCGCATTTGGCTGAGAGAGAGAGAACAACTTTATTTTAAAATAGACCCCAGTCCGGGTCCCGTTTGCCTGACGTTTAGCGCTTCGTAGGCACTAAAATCGGAAGTCCAAAATTTCAACTGCGCGCCACGGTGACGTCTCGGAGGCGGAGCGTCGTGGCCCCGCCCCACTCCGCCGTAGTCTTCGCAGTGCAAGGCATTGAAGAAGGCAGGGGAGCACAATGGCGGCCGTGTTTGATTACCGATACCTCCGCTTCTGCTGAACGCATTGAAGTACTTTTTGCGGCAAAGTGATTCTGAAGTAGCCTATTTTCGCTTCAAATGTCTTTCTCCACTTCGATAAAAGTGGTTCAGGGCCCCTTTAACAATATGCCGCATGTATGTTCGTCCGGTATGGGAATTTGGGTGTGTGCTGTACTCTGGAGCTCCTGCATATAAACTTCGCCCCCTTGTTCTTCTGGAGAGGCAGGCCTTGCGACAATGTTTAGGGCTACCAAAATTTGTAGCAAATGAAGTTTTACATCTGGAAGCTAGCATCCCTTCTCTTGTTATGAGGTTTCGATTATTAGCTGTATAATCATATTTAAGACTACAGTGAAAGCTCGATGATACGAATCTCACGGGGTCACGAAAAATATTCGTATTAGCCGAAATTCGTATCATCGAAACACAATTAAAACTACAGTCGAATCTCGATAATTCGAACCTCGAAGGGCCCGAAAATTTGTTCGAATTAAAAGGACGTATTTTTGAAGTATTCGTGCACCATAGCACGATGCACGAACGGTGCGAGTCGTGAAATATCGCGGCGCGCAAGCGCATAGCAAGCGCGGGCCACGAAACTGCCCACGCCGGCTAACGGTCGCTTCCCGATAACGGCAGAAAACGAAGCTTCAGGGAGCGGGCGGCGCCGGCACACGGGTGCGCGCCTAGACCGTCGAAGGTGAGGGAGGAGGGCGGCATGGAAGCGGATTTGGCCGCGTCAACTCCGCCGCTTCGGTGGCTCCCTCGCCCTCTCTCTCAACTCCCTCGTAGCTCTCTCACCTTCGACTCCGTGCGCACATCTCCGTGCGCGCCCGCCGCCGTGCTGGCGCCAGCTTATTTTAGCCGCTCCCTGAAGTTTCGTTTTCTGCCGTTATCGGGAAGCGAGCGTTGCGGTCGTGAGCAGTTTCGTTTAAAGTCCCAAGATCAAGGGGCTTTAGTTTCGTTGGCCCGACTGCGCCTCCGCCGCTGCTTCCCTCTGCGCTGCTGCCGCAGCGTGCAAGGTCAACATGTGACTAGAAAATACAGGAGAAGGGTTCATTGCCATTTTATCCGCGTGGCTGAGACGTCCGCACTAGTGTGTGCTAGAATACGGTTGTCTAGAACCACTCTAGTCGGCACGTACACGCTTGTTCCGGCGCGATGCAGAAACGGCGACCTTGCAATTTGAGAGAGGGGGAAATTTCCGCCGCGGATTCTTTTTTTTTTTCCCCGTTCCTTCGCGCGCGGCATTGAGGGGTCTCTCCTGAGCTTTTCCTCTATGGCGGTGTGGGAGCAATGCCGGTCGGAGGCGCCGCCGCGTACTTTGGCGCGCTGCTAAGAGCATTGTCGGTGCGCGGTATGTTCGAATAAGCGTGTTCGAATTAACGAGATTCGACTGTAGCTAAACTAATGAGTTAAAGGTGAACTCACTCAGGCACATGTACGTAAAAAGCATTTATTTCTTGAAGTCTCTAATGTCCCTTCTATCTCGGTAGACAATCCTATCTCGGTAGACATAGCTCGCCGCGACTAGGTAAAATGGCGCAACACAAAGAACGCGGCCGAAGCACAGCAGCCACTCCCGTCCGATGGGCGGGCCGCCGAAAAGGAGCAAAGTACAAAGCGTCACCGCTTCAAACTCTTCGCGCCCAGTCGCGGAGTCCGCGCTGTCCGGCGCCGCGTCCGCGCCTCCGCACCAAAAGATAACGGGAGAAAGCGCGTGACTGCACGCTGTTCTCTTTCGCGGCCGTCAGTGGGGCGGCGTTTATTCGTATCAACCGACGCAGCCGAAAATCGATTCGTAACAACCGTTCTCTAGCACGTTGCAAAGTAATAGGGCTCGGCCGGGACCACAGAAAAATTCGTATCATCCGGAAATTCGTATTAGCCGTGATCGTATCATCGAGCTTTTACTGTATATGAATCCCCTATAAGGCGGTCACAAACAGTTTTATCTCGCAGCCGGACTTGTTTTTCGGTTTGTACTGGCCTCGATTCCACCACCACAAATTATTTTTATTCAAACCCTCCTAGATCAATTAAACGTCCCAATTCGGGAGGTGAGTCCTGTTTGTTGCAACACCAATTCCATTAAAATTCAGTACGATTATTTTTCCCTAAAAATGCAAAGGCACTATCTTACCGCATGCTAAGCTATATCTTAAATGATTACTTTTTGCACAGTTATTGCCACTGACGCTTCCCAAAATGAAGAAAAGTGTGGAATTTCTGTTCTTGATTGGTCGTTCTCTCCTCGCCTCCCAGACTTCGTACCAATCTTTCTAGCAGAATTTTTAGCTGTAGTTCTAGCCCTTCGTAAACTAAATACATCATCACGTTCCACAGTGGTCATGACGGATTCTTTATCTATGTGCTCCTCCCTCACAGCTTCCGATAATTCCACGGTTTTGCGAGCTTTCAGATCGTTAGTGCCCCCCTCACTTTGCTTTGATTAGATTGGTGTGGGTACCAGGGCATCAGAGCCTATTTCTAAACGAAATGTCAGATTCGTTGGCTAAAGCGTCCCTAAATGGCCCGGTCATTCAAATCCTACCGGCTTCAGCTTTCATCATAAGGGCTAGATTTCGGATACAAATGACTACGTGATTTCACGCGCTTTCTTTAACAAACTCCTCAGATTTTCAGCACTTCTCGCATTATTGGAACGGTAAACTCTGTCATACACGATCACTTGAAGTCGC